>NW_024100624.1:972500-1231707 GCF_016545835.1 Crotalus tigris | reverse complement strand
TTTATTTATTCTTCGAGAAGCCCTGGCTCAAGTTGGAACTCCAAATTACTCTTCTGACAAAGGTTATTTAAGAATTACATTGGTTGGGATGTAATGTTTCTATAATTCAGAAATGCAATGGCTAAGACTCTATAAAGGTGAAAAGTTTTAATTAACTGGAAAATTAGGCTATAAGGAGAACAAAACTTCCTAAAGTTACTAAAGTTATCTACCGGTAGTTTTCTAAAAGCAACTTGGAAGAAAAGAAAATTAATGAAAGAAATATCCATTCTCTTTTCCAAAATGAAGCAAAAAATATTCCCATTTTGTTTTGTTTTGGTCAGATTCCATCTCATTTATGGTTCCACTTCTGGGTACTTCAGATGTGTTGGAACAGATTCAGTGAATATCAAAAAGAATAAACAGAAAACTAGAAATTAAACTCTATGTAGAGATACAAGGAAGTAGGAACAAAGGCAAAGTAATAATATCATAACATCAGAACAAGAAGGGATGCAACTTAAAAGAATCACAATTTGTTTTGTACTTGAGAGGATAAGATATAAAATAATGTACATATGTCCCAGGAAAACAGATTCCAATTTAATTTTATAGGAAAAAACAGTAGTTAGAGAAGTTTGACACAGGAATTTATTACCCATAGTATTGGTGAGTAGAAGCTAAATATTCATTTGGCAAGGATACTTTATATTAGATTCCTGCCCTGAGCTATGGTTGGACCCAATTGCCATAATGGTAAAAATGGTAGGCCAGTTATATCAAATTGGGGAAAAGAGTTATATTATCTTGTATTTTTTTCTGCTCCTTTCCAAATTTTGGCCAATGCAGCATGTTAACTATGTACAATGTATTCAGCAATGAAAATGTCTGTTTTCATAGGACCTATGAAAATCTCTATAGTCATACTGCTAAGTAGGTTGGAAAAATGCAGGCTTCAAATGGGCCAAGAAACCTAATACTTGCTAGGCAAAAACTCTTTTAAAAAAAGAAAGTTTAGGAGAAGCCTAATTTATTCTGTCATTATAGAGATGTTATTCTCTAACATCTGTCAACTGAAGTTCTCTGCCCATTGAGAGTAGAGCAAAATTCAGTCATTATTACAATATTCTCCTCTCCACAGCTTTGCACTTCCTGTCTTCAACACTGGTGTGGAAGGAAGAAAATCAGACACAATATTAGATTTGTCTTGGCAAAGTCAGAATACTATCAGAATGGGAAATTAAGTTTAACTGATGGGCATGGAATATTATCCCAAACAGAACAGCATCTTTAAGAAGATTAACAAAGCAGGCTAGTTGGTTATCTGTGTCTTCATCTTCACGAATGCACACAAATATATACCAAAACCCAAATTCCTTCAAATAGTCTATAGCATTTTTATCTGTTGTGTTTTTATAATGGATGATTTTAATGTTCAATGTTTTTATGTTGTAAGACGCCCAGAGTCATTGGATATGAGATAGGTGGCAAATAAATTTTATAAATAAAATTTAGGAATTCATGACAAATGTTTTGAATGAGGTTATCTTGAAAAACTGTTTCTGGTGAATTTTCTACCTCCAAAAAGAGACATAATTTACAGAATAGCCATCTGTGAATTATCTTAATTCATAGCTACATGTTCAGATATATAAATATAGTATAAGTAAGTATATTATATTATGAAAAACAAAGAATAATTTCCACAATATAAACTGTTGATTACTGTAAGCTTTCATAAAACATTTATGAAAAGCAACTGTCCTGACATAAAGCTATATCCTTGCTATATAGAAAGTTATTTAAATTTCAAAAGTTATTCAGGAAGCTGTTAAAGGGAATTAATATAAATGTAGAATTTAACTGAATCCTAAATACAAATATGAGGCTCACCATCACTGGAAAAACCTGAGTTTGAAGAATGGGGTACAAAATTCATGATCAAATATTTAAAGAAACAAATAAAAACACTTCCCTTTTTATGACCCTATAATCCCTTAATTTGGGGTAGAGTTGGGGCAACTGGATGGAGCTGAGGGTTTTAATTGCTAGATGCCCTTCCTGACACCACGTGAAATTCACAGCAGATAATTTTTCTTTGTACTCTAGGACAGACAAACATCTTCTTCCACCTAGGACTGAACTTTCAATCTTCCGAGTGAAAGGCGAGTGCCTTCACGACTAGGCCACCATGCTGCTCATTTAAAGAAATAAATGACATTTAGAAATATTCTGAATTGACCAAAAATATTATTAATGGACCATGACTAGAAAATGAAATGGGTACCAGAGATTTTCAGATTACCTAACCAAACATATTAGTCAAGCATTTAGATTTTGAAAATATTTTCACCCTCAGGACCTCATCAGGAGGGCAAAGCTTTTATATTAACATTTTGAAAAGAGAAAGATTGTCTGACACAAAACATACATGAGGTACTGAAGAAGTCAGTGTTGTGATCAGTCCTAATTTCTTCCCTCTTGATAACCTTTAACAAAATGATTAAAGGGTATGTACCCTTTAATCCTTGGCTGTCACCAGAATTTAAATTTCCAGAGTCATTTGGATTTATTTTTAATTATAATTGCCTAACAGACCTGGTCAGCCCAAACAAATTACCCACCACTACACCAATTGATTTATTAAATGTAAAAGAAAAAATATAGATAAATCAAAGTTATAATAATCACTTATTACAAAGTGATCTAATTTTAATTAGCAAAACAACCAAGGGAGATGAAAATCATTACAGTAATCCAGAAATGTATGTGAGCTTTAAAAATGTCAAAGAAAAAAAAAAGCCAGAACCCAGCTACAAAAAATGAATAAATATAAAGAGACATAATTCATGAGTGAGTTATGGATGTAGAGGAAGTAAACATTTTTTTTCAAAAGGTGGATGGTTTCAATGAAGCTGGAAAGTATTTACAAAGTATTTTAGAATCAAAATAAAACTTTGGAAACTTTAACATCTGAGAAGGAATTTCATTCCTTGGTATTAGTTTTGATAGATGTAATTTATTTTGTGTTTAGTCCTCAATCTTAACCTGGCAAATGTTGTTATCCCCTTCATCTAGTCTAAATGAACCTCATTATTGTATCATATATCATCATGTATAATACAGTAACCCAAACAGAAACTATAAAACAATATTGTAAAAACAGGCAAAAAACCAATTTATATATTATCAATTTTCTGGCATGGACATTTATGGCAGGCAGCAAAAATGACTGATTTTGATTCTTAGACAAATTGATCTTTAGTTTTTCTATCATCTGGATAATTATAGAAGCAATTATTTCCCTGTAGCATATAGTTCTGTATGTACGTTTGTTTTAATAATCTCAAGCGGTTCTGGTTAATGTTCCCTGATCAACTGTACTCAACGAGTAGTCCTCAATGGCACTACATCCACATGGAGATAAGTAAGCAGTGGGGTACCACAAGGTTCTGTCTTAGGCCCAGTACTCTTCAATATCTTCACAAATTACTTAGATGAGGGAATTGAAGGGGAACTCATCAAATTGGCAGATGACACCAAATTGAGAGGAGTAGCCAACACCCCAGAAGACAAACTCAGGATCCAAAAAGATCTTGACAAATGCAAACAATGGGCTCTATCCAACAAAATGAGTTTCAATGTGGAGAAAAGCAAAGTTTTACATTTAGGCAGGAACAATCAAACGTACAAATTTAGATTGGGCGAGACCTGACTTAAAAACAACTGGGAGAGGAACCTTGGAGTCCTAGTGGATGCTCACTTGACTATAAGCCAGCAGTGTGCAGCAGCAACCAAAAATCTAATACAATCCTGGGTTGTATAAACAGAGGCATAGAATCAAGATCATGCAATGTATTAGTAGCGCTTTATAAAATCCTGGAATACTGCAGCAAATTTTGGTCACCATATCACAAAAAAGATGTTGAGAGTTTGGAAAAAATTCAGAGAAGAACAACAAAGATGATCAAAGGCCTGGAGACTAAAACATACGAAGAATGGCTGTGGGACTTGGATTTGGCTAGTCTAAAGAAAAGAAGAAATAGGGAGACATGATATCAGTGTTCCAGTATCTGAGGGACTGCCACTAGGCAGAGGGGGCCAGGTTGTTCACCAAAGCACCAGAGAGAAGGACGACAAACAATGGTTGAAAAATGATCAAAGAGAGAAGCAACCTGTAATTAAGGAGAAACTTCCTGACAGTGAGGACAATCAACCAGTGGAACAGCTTACCCACAGAAATCGTGGGCGCTCCATCACTGGAGACTTTTTAAGAAGAGATTAGATGTTCACATGTCTGAGATGGTATAGGTTCTCCTGCTTGAGCAGGGGGCTGGAATAGAAGACCTCAAAGGTCCCTTTCAGCTCTATTCTATTCTATTCTATTCTATTCTATTCTATTCTATTCTATTCTATTCTATTCTATTCTATTCTATTCTACTCTATACCTGAAAGAATATAAAGGCTATATCACTTTCTTCCATTCATCCTTGTTGCTGGTTATCCTTTGAATGCCAAACATATTTTAAGGTTCTAGTCTCCACAAACATGGATTGGACTGACCCTGATAGATTTGTTTGTTCATGAAACCTATAGCAACACCATTACTTTGGAATTGATCTATTTTCTTCTGAAAATAAGTGTATGCAGTTAAACAACCAATGAAGGTTGTTCTACTGCATATACTTTATTTTTATGTTTTGGAGAAGCTTAGAAAAAAATACCAAGTATCCTCAATGTCCATGAATTATTTCTATATACAAGAAGGAAGAATGCTATTTTATTTCATTTTTTACCAAAATTACTGTATAATAATTATTATTATTAAATATTTTCTATAAGCTACATATGTAACATTGTATCTTAGACCAATTTCTCTTAATTATATTGGGTTGTTTGCACATCACACCTATACCTGTAGTACTCATTTACTGGACACTCATTCAATGACCATTAAAAGTTGCAATGGCATTGAACAAGTGGTACTTATGACCTGTTCTCAAAGTTCAGCTACCACAGCTTCTCTGTGGTCATGTGATCACAATTCAGGTGCTTGGCAACTGCCTCATACTTACATTTCACAAGTCAATGGGGAACTGGCAGGAAAGGTTGGAAGTAGCTCTTGTAAGTTCCCTGAACTTCCTGTGCTTGTGGACCAACCCACTATCAATGTCCAGCCTTTCTGCATTTGCTCCATATTATTTCATCTGGCCTTCCTATGCTCTGATGCACCATATCATTCATTCCTGATCTACCTGCACACTCACCATGCAATACCAATACTCATCCACCCTTTTTGTACTCACACCACACTGCCCCATCCATCACCGAGCCTTCTTCTGCTTCTACCCTGCCATACCATCTACTTCCTGGCCCTCCTGTGCACATATACCTTGGGCCAGCCCTCTCAGTGCCTTCCCCTCTCCTCTGCAGCATACCACACCTTGATGTGGCACCCCTACTTGAGAATCCTGATACTTCCAGCTTAATGGCTCATATGTCTTGGAGCTAAGACAGCAACTAGGACTAAGGGGGGCCATGGTGCTCTTTGAGTTTGGCTGTTTTCTTGCAGACGTTTCATTACTCAAACTAGATAGCATCATCAGGGAGCATCAAGGACCCATCATTTCAATCCTAAGATAAATGTTCTTCTTTATTAGAATTAGCACTCTGCTATAGCATTGCATTTTATGACCTCAATTGTTTAGTGATGGCAATCTCTGTCTCTGAAATAATTTTGCCTACATAATTTCTGAAAAGATTGTTGAACAGACATAAAAATAAGGTGACCAACCGTCCTCCTTTAGGGAGGACAGTCCTCCTTTTGTAAGTTTTGTCCTCCCTCAAAAAGTGTCCTCCTTCATATCTTCCTTTTCGATATTTGAAGACTAATCTGCAGGGCTTTTTTTCCCCTCATAGAACGCTCAAAACGGCGTTCCGGCACCTTTTTTGATAGTTGTTTTTTTTTCAACTTTTGCATGAGCTGTGCTATTCCCTCTATTGGCTTTCAAAGCCAATAGGAATTGCTGCTGAGCACGCCAAAACACCCGGCTGGCAAACTTTGCACATGCAAGTTGTCTGTATTATTGTTGCAATGAATAAAATGTTTCTTTTATTTACGATATTTTTTCTTCTATTGTTTGTGTCCTCCTTTTCATTGTAAAAAAGTTGGTCACCTTAATAAAAAAGGAGTGAAAAGAATGAAAAATGTGATTTTTTAAGATTCTTGTAAGAATAAGAAACTGAATCTATGAGGTAAAATAAAGAAATGATAGCAAATATAACAATTTTAAAACCCTGTTTGTGAAAATAGCTTAAGTGAAAATAAGCTATTTTTACAAATTGCAGATGTTGGAAAATGTATGTCCATGTTTAGTACGATATTTCATTATTCAGGTTTTTTGTCAAAGTTTATTTGTTTTAAAATTAAATTGTAATTGAAGAATAGTATTCTTAAATATCCTATAGATATTTAATTTTATTTATTATATTAATCCCTTTTTTAAAAAAGTAAAAAAAACACTTAGAAGATATATTTCTATAGTACTAAATGTATACAAGTATGTATTTATGTGTATGCATTTCAACAAAAAGCATTTTTTTAGAAAAAAACTAAAAAAAGAATTAAATGAACATGTAGAGCTATGACAAGTAAGAATGCTTAGATCACACAATTTAAATAACCACTGTCACATCACATAAATCATTATATTATATCATTATAATTTTACATAATTTTGCAATACAACACATGCAAAAGGTATTCCACAATGAAACATACATTTTATACACTTTTGAGTTAGATATTTGTGGTTAATTATGGACACAACGTCTTTAAGATATGCATTTTAATACAAATCAACACAATAATACATATCTCTAATCAGGTTGCCTATCCCTTCCATTGTACCCAACATAAATAGCATGTTCTCAAAAGTGCTATTTAGTTCTCCCCCCCTTTCTCTGTCTCCCTCTCTCCCTCCCTCCCTCTCTCTTTCCTTCCCTCTATCTCCCTCCCTCTTACTCTCATACTTATGAATACAAAAGCTTAAGAAGCTCTTGCATCAATAACCCAAATCCATTATGCAGAGAAAAGACAATTATCTGTCACAAAACAAGTAATTTATTTACTGCTTTTATGGAAATGTTGGCATCATCTATTTTAAATTAAGTAATATTTATTAAGTATTAATATGCTTATTAATTTTCCATTATTGGATAATGCCAACAAAAGTCAGTTTAAAGCCAATAAGCATTTGTATAAAATTGCTGAATTCTCCTCTGATTCAGCCCAAAGTGCCAATAAAGTATTCTAACTTTCTGAACTTTTAAGATGGTTCTGATGAACTTGAGAATCATGACCTTTTATTTACTACAGTTTTCTTCTGCATTTCTTTACCACAGTTAAATTTTCCTCAATAAAAAAACTACAAATCAATAATATTGTTCCTTAAATGGCTGATATGTGCATAGCTGAAATCCCAAAAGTTAAAGGAGGAAAATGTTCTATTAAACATTCAATTAAAGACAAATATGTCCATAAATATGATAAACTTATACTATACACTATAACTGAGTATCTGCATGCTCACACACATACAGTTCAATGTATACTTCATGTTTATTGCCCAAAGCAAAATGAATTATTCTTTGTGTTCAAAAGTATTTCCATTTTTCTTGGGAATAGCAGAATAAACATAACAGGAAACATATCTATAGTATTAGGTTGTACCTTTACAATTTCCAGACACAAAATCTTGTAGGTAGAATATTATCCATCTATAACATGGATAGATTACTGCCAGACAGAACAGATCAGGTTACTCAGAGGAAAGACATTGTCCCAGAGACATCCAAAAGGGCCATCAACAATGTCAAATTGGCTGCATAGCTTGTTTTGCTTTGGGCAATAAACATGGAGCACATATTGGCAAATCCCTAATTGATATTTTCATATATGAGATAGCAGTGTTTAGAGATATAGTCTGTCTTAAAAAACTAAAATCATTTTAAGAAATAAGAAGCTGAAAACGTAATAGACTGGCCAAGAACCCTACAAGGGAAATCCACAGGAGTCATAAATGCCAACAAAATGAAGGATATGACTGCATGATTGAAGCCTCACACCTTTTAATGAATGCCACATGCATCACAATAAACATAATAGGCCCAGGGCTTTGATTTTCCAATGGAGCCTATCATTTTGATATTGTTGACTGCCCTGTGGATGGTGGTCATGCCTTTCCTTCACAATTTCCATATTTTGACCTGAAATCCCAAAAAAGATTTTAAAAAGGAAAAATAAAGCCTTTGTTTTGTGCTTCTGTTGGGTTATTGAATTGGTACAATTACTTAATGTAATTATTGAAGGGTAAATCTACTCTATACTCTTCACATATATTTTATGTGTGTTCCGAGCACTGTAACAACAGTAACATATGGATATATGGACATTTCTCTCTCTGTCTCTCTATGTGTCTCTCTGAGTGTGTGTCTGTTTCTGTCTCTCTCACACACATACTAACCAGACTAACAAACTTTTCTGTCAAGTTGAATTTGAGCTGCAAAATGTATTAAAAGTACTAAATTGAAACACTGATATTTTCTGAAAATTATCGTATTCAAAGCAGTCATTATTATTACCATTTCTGAAATGTCAAGTTCCATAATGCATATATTCTTGGGCAGTGACTTGAAAGCCATCCATCCTAATGACAATTTTCCCTATCTCAAATAGATCAAGCTTCAATAAAACAAAGAATAATTATTTCAAAGAGCAAGTTGTGGGGTCCATTTTAAAAAGTGGATTACAACTTTTTATTATTCATGCATTATTCAGGGAGAGAGAGGGGGAGGGAGGAAGAGGGGAGAGGGACAGAGGGAAAGGGAGAGGGAGAAAGACAGAGGGAAAGAGAAAGAGAGAGAGAGAGCAGAGAGAATTCTCTCTATTATCCTTTATTATTACTTTTAAAAGTCACCACAATCTGATTTGTGGACACATCTACAAAAAAACTGTAATAGTGAATGAAATACTTCCCTGGTGCTCTTGATGTAAAATTTGCTAAACATTCCTCCCATAAGCCTAAGGCTTGAAAGTGATTTTGAAATGGTTTTTACATTAAGCAATCAGCATCTAAAGAGATGCAGTGTTGACCTTGAATTTAAAGTAAAGAGTGAAAAACTTTGAACAAGGCATTTAAAAAAATATCATTGCAATATTTCTTTGATTTTTTTTGACAAAATAGTGCTGTTTCATCCTTTGTATTTTATTGATGTGAATGTCTCTCATTATTTTATTGATGCAGAAGACATGTCTGAATTATGAATTAAAAATTCACAATGTAATCAAGCTTCACTTATTTTTGCTCTGCAGCAAAACAGAAGTAGACTTGTTTCACCAAAGTTATTGCTAAAATAGCTAACATGGGATTACCTCATTTTTCTTTTATATATCAAAACTTTATAAGTGAAAAACCAAAGAACTCCATAGCCAAAAGAAATATATTGGTTTCTCTATTATAGGTGGCCATCTTTTTGTCACACACACAAAGAAAGACAGACACCTAAATCAAAATCTACATCAACATCTGCATAATCTATATAACTCTCTATCATCTGAGCTCTATCTGTCTATCTTTTTATCTTCCTATCATCTCTATCTCTCTAGCATCTATATCTACATCTATCTGTATAGTGCTGATGCTTAATATAACTGTGAAAATATTCAGAGATTCACAGTATCATGGCATTTAGGCTTAAATTCTTATAGGACATAGGTGCCTTCATCTAGTATCCAGAGAGTTCAAGTCTCCACCAAGCTGTAAGTAACACAGGTGAATTCAGATTCCATGATAAAAACACAATACATTGTGTTTGCGAGTAAAGGTTAAACCTGCATTTGTAATTCATCCTGCAATGAAAAGTCATACAATTGAATTAACTCATTGCCTTTATCTTGTCTGTCATAGTAGTTGTCCAGCAAGACTGACTATTGTGTCTTCTTCTGTACCAATCTTTATAATTTAGACCACACCAGTTATACATACTGGCACTCTATGGGTCTTGTCATTCCCTGATCAAAGCTTATCTACTTCTTTTTGTCTCTCTCACTCATTCTCTATAGAAAATTTACATAGACGTGGGTTGCTGACTTTCCTTTATCTAGGAATAGTTTTATTTTAGATGTGGAAGAAACTTGAATGAGGGGAGAACTTTCATTAATATGATTCCTCACCTGCACCTTGTCTTATGAGCTCCACTGCTGTGAAAACTAGTCTTTAATTTTTTCCTGTTGTACATTTTTACATAGCCACATAGCATTTTTTTCCCAAGCTCAGCAACAATTACATTGAACTCAGTGAACTACAGAGACATTTAAAAGCCACGGATCACTGTTCTCCAAAGATTTTTCAACAAACTGCTAGAAAGGAAGCAGGCTGCAGTTAATGAGCTTCATAAAATAATAAAAGGGAGATTGTGCCTTCTCTTCCAATGCAAGTATGTTCTTTCCCATTGTTAAAGCTAGTACTTACGTTGCTATTTTTAGACCCTAAAAATAAATGGAACATTTTATGCTGCGCCATGACTGACTGTATCTCATTTTAATTAGATTGTAAGGTCTTTCCTATAGTATACAAATCATAGTCTAAAAGTTCTGACTACTTTTTTTACCACCAATTCAAAAAACAATTAATATTAAACATTTAGTGGGCTGGGGAAAAATATGTTTGAGCCATAGAAAATGAAAGGAAAGGAAATACAAAATAAAAATGATAACTATATTTTTCTAGGGGAAAAAAAGAATTTGAACTTTATGTGTTTAATCATTAAAAGTATATCAAATAGAGTGGACAATGCGAACACACAGAAAGAGACACACTTTCTTTCTTATGTCTGTGTGCGTATGTGTAAGACAGGCCTGGTAGAATCTGTAATTGAAATAGGATATTGAACAGTTGTATAAGCCATAGATAAAAATGTTGCAACCATTTTGGAGGTATTTGAAAATTGGTTGCAAAAGGAGAAAAGTCATCTCATGATCATATAAATACACACATTTTCTAACAATAGATAAAATAAGGTTCAATTGTATACACTGAGGCTTTTTTGTAGTAATATGTGTTATTAAGATTTCAATTGCTATCTCTGAGCATATACATACAGGATGTTCATAAAGGAGAGTGGTATATCTTCCTGGTGCCACACAAATGCATAACATGTTGATTCAGGCCAGGGATAAAAATGTCTTGTGTGGGCTATGTAAAATGTTTTTTTAAAAAAATAAAATCTAGTAATATTGTCATAGCGAGGAAAAATTGCACATAACAAAGATGAGTCTCGGTCTTAAATCCTTTCCTTGTCTTCAGCCAATGTTTTATCAAGAGTAAAAGACACAATTTTTTAAATAATAAATATTTGTCTTTTTAAAGATGAAACAAATCTATATAACAGGGTAAGGTGTACTGAGGAGTTTCTTCATATGATTTCTTTTAATAAGAATCTGAGGTAACAAAGTCTCAAACAGTTCCTAAAGGAGATGAGGCCTAGTTCTAATCATATGTGATCATTAAGAGTTGAATGAAGGATACAAACTATATATTTTAAAAATTCTGATCAGCTGCTTTTGAGCCTAGAAGTATCCTTGTAGATACAGAGCTGGGTACCATAGTGCATGAGATTCAGAACTGTGTCTTCAAATAACTTAATTATTGCTGAGATGTAATGGTTGCCATGCTTTTTTGATAATTGGAAGAATACTCTTGGAACTTTTTACATTAAGTTCACTCACCTGATTGTTCCAACAAGTGGAAGATTGAAATTGAATATCTAGATAATTGAAGATTTTAAACCTTTTTAATAAATCTCTGTTGATCTTCCACCTAATTGGAGAATTGATGCACTTTCTTGAAAATACTACAACTTTTGTTTTACAATAATTAATTTCAAGTAATAATAAACAAGGCTTTAAGACATCAGTCCACATGTGTTACAGATATTTCCATCATTAGTATACAGGAATAGGGATGGGGTGCCCCTTCACTACTCTGATAATCATAATCACAAATATTGGGTATCATATGTAAAATGTGGTAAAAAGTTTTAGCATAGTTAAAAATCAGTCTATGATATGATATGATGTAGCTTTCAGGAATACAGCTGTAGTAGTAGAAGTCTAATGTGTTTATTAAAAAAAATATTAAGTGGAAAATGCCAGGATATGCTCCAAAAACAATAATAAATTAGACAAAAGGAAGGAAGGAAGGAAGGAAGGAAGGAAGGAAGGAAGGAAGGAAGGAAGGAAGGAAGGAAGGAAGGAAGGAAGGAAGGAAGGAAGGAAAAAAATCTAGATGAAGAAAGGTCTACCTTATATATCAAACTTATAATCACTAGTTTACTAAATGTACCATATAGTAGTATAATTATTATTTCATATTTATTACATTACAGTATCACTGTTTAAATGAATTGTGACAGTGATCCCAGCTCTTTTAAATTAATGCTGGCATTCCTTAGAAAGCATCTTTATAATATCTGGGAATTGTATAATACTGGAGAAGATTCAGCAATATAAATTATTATTATTTATTTAAAAAGCAACAAATAACCTGGAAATTATTATCCCTAAGATTTTTCTAAAACATATTTTCTTCAATAAGAATATATACAGTTTTCCCAGATGAATCAAATAGTTCTTTAAATACTGTGGAGAATGGAGAAATGCAACACTTTAAGAATATAATTAAAGCAACATATTAGTTTACTTATTTCTGTCATGCTTCACATGGTCTCCTGCAAGTTCTGCCCTTTAATCAACTCTCTGTTTATGCTATTACTTTTTCCAATACAAAGTGCATTTTAAAGCAAAACTGACAATGCCAAAGTAACTGTGGAATGACACGGCTTTTAAACTGTCTGAAGACCCCACAATCATTGAACTATCTCCCTGAGATAATTTGTGTTGACAAGATTGTTTGGTTGCATTTGTTTCAGCTGGCAGAACAAATTTTGTCTTTGCATTTTCAGAAGCATGCTATAGTGAATCTTGTATGGACCACTGAATGACAAATTCTTAGTGGCCTTTTGATGTTATCTCTTACTACTTCCTTTTTATATTTGTTTCAGATGTATTACAGAGCATGGAATATTTTGGATATACAGTATTTCACATATTCAAAAACTTAAGCAACAGGAGAATTTTCTGAAAAATAATGGCTCCTACTGTTTTTTATTACTAACTTATTAGAACTGTCCTTCCTCCAGTAATAGGTACTGAACTAATGAATGTGGAAGGCACTGGGGGGAAGTGACTATTGTGATGCTCTTGATTTTAGGGAAACTGAAGCTTATCAAATTTATCAAAGAAATGTTTATCAGATTTTCAGATGATACAACATATTATATCCTCTAAGACAGTGATAAAATTTAAAACAAACTTCATGGGTTTTAGAAATAGGCTTAGGGGGAAAAAAATGACAAGAGACAACTGCAAAGTTATGCCCATTGGGAACAGTAATCAAATTTATCTTTACAGACTGGAGAAAATCTAACTTGGAAATACTCCTTTTGGAAAAAAGTTTTAGTTACAAATTGAAGAAGGTGGGTAGAAAGCAAGCAATGATGAGTTTATCTCTTATTTCCAACAGAAACAATGTAGTCCAGATGTGAGGAACAAGAAAAGAAAGTGTTTTTAAGATAATCCACTTTAATTAATTCAACTCTAGCTAGAAATTTACTCTTGATGTTTGCAAGACTATGTTTTTACTGTAGATGTCTTTACCTGACAACTATATGAGCATTTACAAACTTTCTTCTCCTTCAACCAGACTTTGAGTATTGAACCAGAATATTGAATATATGATTGAATATTCAATCAGACTCTTAAATATTGTTTCCAGTTGTGCACACTACATTTTGAAAAAGATTGAGTTGACCTGGAACAGTTATAGTGAAGGCAATGAGGATGATCAAGGGATTAGAAGCAAAGTCTTATTAAGACAGAATGAAAGACTGTGAGAAGAAAAGACTAAGGGAGGGATATGAAAGAAATTCCTGAAAAATATCACCACAAACTGAAAGAATAGTTCAGTACCGTATAATTGGAAGTATGGATATGAATACACTTTACAACAGTTCTTTGGATCTAAATCCCCCCAAAATGCCTCAGAGCACTCTTTTTTTTTTCAAAGATAATTTTTATTAAATTTTTAAAATTTTACAAAAACAAAAACAAAACAATCTCCCCTCCACCTCCCCAACCCTCCCATTCCCACCCGCGATCTTCCCAGAGCTGAATATAGGCTTAATTAAAATTTGACCAAAAAATCTTAAGAAAAAAATATAAACCATAAATGAGTCTAGCATTAGTTAAAAATCTAAATACATTAATTAGAAAAATTATAAAATAAGTAACAATAGTATATATATATGTAAAAAAACAAAAAATAAATGTTTAACAAAGAAAAGAATAGAGGAAGAGAAAAAAAGGGGGAAAGAAGAACAGAAAAAAGAAAAAAAAGAGAAAAAAAAACAAAATATTCCATTTTAAATATAAATTATTAAAAAACTAAATAATATTTTTTTATATCCAACTTATGTTGTATAAAATCTATCCATTTTTTCCATACCGCAACATACTTCTCTTGCGATTGATCCTTCAAGAAAGCCGAAATCTTTGCCATTTCCGCCAGGTAAGAAACTTTGAGAAACCACTCTTGCAAAGTAGGCAAAGATTCCTTCTTCCAACATTGCCCTACTAACAACCTTGCGGCTGTAATTAAATTTAACATCAATGTAATCTCCTTGGTATCACAATCAATAACAATACCTAACAAAAACAATTGTGGGGTAAATTTTACCCTCCTTCTAAAAATTCTTTGAATATTCCACCATATCTTAATCCAAAAGGCTTTTATATTTTTACACGACCACCAGATATGATAATAAGTAGCATCCAGACATCCACATCTCCAACATTTAGGCTGTAAGTCAGGATACATACGAGACATTTTTTGTGGATCAAGGTGCCATCTGTAAAACATTTTGTAAAAATTCTCCCTTAAATTCTGAGCTTGTGTAAATTTAACATTTCTCACCCAAATAGTTTCCCAAGTATCTAATAGAACTGGTTCACCAAAATTTTGTGCCCATTTAATCATATATTCTTTAACTAATTCTGCTTCTGAGTCTAATTCTACTAACAAATTCTCTTAATGTGAGTTCGTCTTTGATCTTTTACTTGTTTAAAAAAATTCTCATCTTCTCTAAGCAAACCCACATTACAATCTACCTTCCATCTATCCACAATTTGTCTGTATTGAAACCATGAATATATAATATTTTCTTGTGCTAGATCTTCCAAAGATTTTAACTGCCAATTTTTACCATCCCATCTAAGTAATTGTGCATAAGAAACACTATCCATCTTAACTCCTCTCCTTATCCCCTCTATCGCATGCCATGGTATGGCCCATAATGGAATTTTAGAATCAGTTCTATAATATTTCCTCCAGACCCGAAGTAAGGAAATCCTTATAATATCAGATTTAAAAACCCTGTCAACCTTTTTATTAAAAATTAAATAGGCATGCCATCCAAAAAGTAAATCCCACCCCTCCAAGAGGAGTATTTCTACATTTGTTAAGTTAATCCAATCACTAATTAATGTTAAAACCACAGCATCATAATACAATTTCAAGTTCGGTACCTTGAGTCCACCTCTCTCACGAGTATCTTGCATAATTTTAAGTTTTACTTTTGGTTTTTTCCCTGCCCAGATAAATTTATTGATACCTTTCTGCCATTCATTTAACTTAACCTCATTCTTTAAAATAGATATCATTTGAAATAAAAAAAGAAACTTTGGCAGAACATTCATTTTAACTCAGAGCACTCTTGAATTTTTAAAATAAATATACTATCTATGAGGCATAGTGAAATTTCTCTACTGTAACTCTTCCATATTAAAGGGGAACCAACACCATTCAGTAATAATTTGAATTTTTTTGGTGGCTAAATTTACCTATGAGGTGGCAGTCTGGATTGAAGGGATTAAAGACAATCATCATTTATTACGCGCTAAGTCCCCTTCATTCATTCTTTGTCTCCAATTATGTCCCAAATAAAGTTTTGTTATTAAAACAGGTTATTTCTTCTTTCTAACTTAGTCTGGTTAACCTATTGATTGGCTTTATGATGAACAAGATTCTTGCACTGAAACAGTTGGAGTAAAGAGAATACAGGAGTTGTAATAACATGCAACTGTCCATAGCTCAGGGGAGGCACGACAGGAAATTACAGCACAATGGGCTTGCTAAATACACTTCTTTCTAAGTGTACTTGATGAACAACAACATTGTAGCAACTTCTGCTTTTTATCTACTTTTGTGCAAATAGCTGTATTTCCTGCATGGGTAAGCAAGTATAAAGGTATGCTGAATAAATCATTTGGGATTCTTCCAGCTTTATGGGAGGACCCACTTTTGTCCAGATCTGAATAAATATGTGACTGGAGAGAAATTCTCTCTATCTCTTTGTTAATCAGATTCCTACTTAACAAACCACTGTTAAATTATGGTATAAATTATATATTTTTAGAACATCTGATAGCCAATTAACATTAGACCCTTTGGAGGATTATATCAATTCCTGGACAATCTTGTTGGCAGATAGGGAACAAAATCTGACATGCTTATTTGGTTTAACTTATTCCTCAGCAATCACTCAAAATGAATAGAGAAATTTAGAGATTACCCACAAAGACCTGCAAGTCAAAAGTATCTTGTTCTGCAGTATATTTTAGAATAAGTTATGAGAAAGTCTTTTCCTTTAACATTACACTGATAATCTCTGAATATTTATATTTATATGCATGATGTTATGGAAAAGAAGGCGTTCACATAGTAATTATGGCATAGAGTCAGTGGTCATATACTCCTCTTTTGTACCTTTTATCTTTGTTTGTGTAATGAATTAATTAATCCCATTTTAACATCTTTTTCCTGGGCACTCAAATCCATTGTATGATAAATATGATCAAATTCCTAAAGGGACACTAACAGTGACAAAGTTTTTAACTGGTATCATCAGGATTTGCAATTTGCTTAATAGAAATATTGAGGGTTATAACTAGGGAAATTTATATTAATTTGGATGTTGTAAAATAACATTATTACTTTATAATTGTCTTTTAATTTCTTTTAAATAAACGGACTAGACTTCTGGGCCATAAATGCATGCTGCATTTTGATTTCTTCACTTTGCCTTCAGGAAATCAGTAAAAATACCTTTATTTTACCACAGAACAAACTTGTAAACTTTAGAGAGCTTATTAATGCATGTTCCACCATTAAATACAAATTATATCTTGTGAGTTAGAGAGAGAGCGAGGGAGAGATTAAAATTAAGCAACTGCCATTTAATTTTAATCAGTGAAGGACTTCAGAGTTAAACAATTAGTTATCATTGCACCCTTCTGCAGTATCAGTGGGAGTGTGTCAAAGATGATGAGTCTCCTATGTTTACAAAAAAGATTCTGTCTACAGCATGCTGGGTGTTTTTGTGAATAATTTATCTTCTTGCTTAAGCCCATCATTGTATGAAATATTGAAGTTCTGATTCTGCATGACAGAATAATGAAACACTGAGAACAAGCTCTACTGCAGTGATTTTCCCCCCACAGAAAGTTAGCAGTGAAAATTTGAAAGTGAAATAGCTTTTATTTATACTCCATAAAATATAATCATCCAAATAATTTGATGTCAAGATATATCACTTCTTCCATCATACTAAAGAAACAATTATGATGAATAGTTTACTTTTTTACAATGTTGCTAATTAACTCTTCTAATAATAATTGATTTTTTAAATTTATATTAGCAAGTATAAAATTTCAGATGAAAATCTTTAGACATGTTTGGGCTCTGTATGAAATCACACACAGAATATTGATGTATTAGGTATAATTGATTGGTGGATGGATTGATTAAGTACCATCAAATTGGTGTTAAATCTTAGCAACCAGATATGTTTCTGTACTTATAATTTCATGCACTTTTAAAGATAAACTAGAGGAGTAATAAGTCCCAAGTTGAGTCGTCAAGGTCTTCTGTTGGTTCCCAGAGTAAATATATAAGAAATAAATAGTAATTGTGTTTTAATTTTAATCCAATCTTTTCTTGTCTTGGACTTTGCTCTTTTGTTGCACTCAAATGTCTAGTTTGACATGTGGTTAAAAATTGTATAACAAAGGGAGGCAGTGTGTCTAAAATATGATTTAACATAAACAATATGGATAGCAAGTTCACAAATAAAAAACTCCAACAAGGAAATCAAAAAGGAAAATATCACAAGATTTTAAAATGAATATATATATATATATATATATATATATATATATATATATATATATATATATATATATATATATATGTTTTCTGAGGTTTTCGCGGGTATTTGTATGTAGGTCTTTGGTTGCTCGGGTTTTCTCCCGCGTAAAATTGGAAGTGTCTTGGCGACGTTTCGACGAAGTCCCATTCGTCATCTTCAGGCTGGTGTTTTCAGCTTCGTGCTTCGAGCAGCAATGTGTGGTCTTAGCTGTTTCTTCCTTTTAACTGCCAGTGGGGGTATGAACTGATTGGGTGGGAGCTTGGCTGTGTTCTGATTGGGTGGAGGTGTGTTCTGATTGGTTAGGGGCTTGGCTGTGCTCTGATTGGCTGGGGGGTTGGCTGTGCTCTGATTGGCTGGGGGGTTGGCTGTGCTCTGATTGGCTGGGGGAGTGTTCTGTTTGGTTGTGCTCAGGTTAGTCTGAGTTGCAGAGGGGTTTAAGATTTTGGGCTGCCTTGCTATTTTTTGGCTTCGCGTTTGTGGTCGTGCCTCATTTTCATGGAGGGTGTCAGTTTGCTTCATGTATGGATTGGAGGGCTTTAAAGTGGCTAATGATGCAGCTCTGGTCTGGCTTCTGGTTTGTGGTCGTGCCTCATCATCGGTGTGGCTTTGGGTTTGCTTTTTGCGTGGATGTGTGGTGGTGACATCCTGTGTGGTTTTTGTGAGTGTGGGTCTGGTATCATTTTTTGTATTAGGGAGTCGTTTGTCAATAAGGGCGGGTTTCCAAATGGCTGGTAGGCGGGAGGTATCATCTCGCTTGTTCATGCTGTGTGGGCGTTTTTCTATCTCGATGGCTTCTCTGATTATTCTGTTATTAAAATGTTCACTTTTGGCAATGGTTCTGGTATTTTTAAAGTCAATTTCATGTCCTGTGGCTTTAAGGTGTTGGACCAGGGAAGATGTTGGTTCCTCTTTTTTGACTGAGTTCTTATGTTCTTCAATGCGTGCACTTATTCTTCTGTTGGTTTGTCCGATGTATGTGGTGGGACAAGTGGTGCATGGGATTTCGTATACTCCTTGATTTTCTAATTCAATTTTATCTTTGGGGTTTCTAAGGATGGTGGATATTTTTCTGTTTGTGCAGAATGCTGTTTTGATGTTGTGTTTATGGAGGATCTTACTGATTCTGTCTGTGGTGCCTTTTATGTATGGGAGGAGGGCTTTGCCGTTTTCTTGTTCTTTGTCTTGGATTTTAGTGGGGGTTTCTTTTTGGATTAGGTTTGTAATCTTATTTCTTTGGAATCCATTGGATGTTAGTACATTGGTGAGATTGTGTAGTTCGGTTTTTAGGTGTTGTTCGTCAGCTAAGCGTTTTGTTCTGGAGATGAGTGTCTTGGCTACAGAGTTGATCTGTGCTGGGTGGTGGTGTGAGAGAGCGTGCAGATAGCGGTTTGTGTGTGTTTTCTTCTGGTAGATGGTGTGTCCTAGGGAGCCATTGGATTTCTTGTAGACTAAGACATCCAGGAAGGGAAGTTGGTTGTTAGCTTCTGTTTCCATGGTGAACTGTATTTTGGGGTGTAGGCTGTTGAGGTGTGTGAGGAAGTTGTCCAGTTTTTCTTTCCCATGTGGCCAGATTATGAAGGTGTCGTCTACGTATCTGAGCCAGAGTTTGGGTTTGTGATCCGATTTTTCTAGAGCTTGGGTTTCAAAGTGTTCCATGTAGAGGTTGGCAATGACAGGTGAGAGGGGTGATCCCATGGGTGCTCCTTCTGTTTGTTTGTATTTTTGTCCATTATAGATGAAGTATGTGTTGGATAGGCAGTGGTTGGTCAGATCTAAGATGTGTTTGGGGGGGTTATATTTGTTTTGGATAGCTGTCAAGGCTTCTTTGATAGGCACTTGGGTGAAGAGGGATATGACATCAAAGCTCACGAGTAGGTCGCTGGGCTGTAAGTTTTGTTTCTTTATGATCTCTATAAACTGGAATGAGTTTTTTACGAAAAAACACCCCAAAATACAGTTCACCATGGAAACAGAAGCTAACAACCAACTTCCCTTCCTGGATGTCTTAGTCTACAAGAAATCCAATGGCTCCCTAGGACACACCATCTACCAGAAGAAAACACACACAAACCGCTATCTGCACGCTCTCTCACACCACCACCCAGCACAGATCAACTCTGTAGCCAAGACACTCATCTCCAGAACAAAACGCTTAGCTGACGAACAACACCTAAAAACCGAACTACACACTCTCACCAATGTACTAACATCCAATGGATTCCAAAGAAATAAGATTACAAACCTAATCCAAAAAGAAACCCCCACTAAAATCCAAGACAAAGAACAAGAAAACGGCAAAGCCCTCCTCCCATACATAAAAGGCACCACAGACAGAATCAGTAAGATCCTCCATAAACACAACATCAAAACAGCATTCTGCACAAACAGAAAAATATCCACCATCCTTAGAAACCCCAAAGATAAAATTGAATTAGAAAATCAAGGAGTATACGAAATCCCATGCACCACTTGTCCCACCACATACATCGGACAAACCAACAGAAGAATAAGTGCACGCATTGAAGAACATAAGAACTCAGTCAAAAAAGAGGAACCAACATCTTCCCTGGTCCAACACCTTAAAGCCACAGGACATGAAATTGACTTTAAAAATACCAGAACCATTGCCAAAAGTGAACATTTTAATAACAGAATAATCAGAGAAGCCATCGAGATAGAAAAACGCCCACACAGCATGAACAAGCGAGATGATACCTCCCGCCTACCAGCCATTTGGAAACCCGCCCTTATTGACAAACGACTCCCTAACACAAAAAATGATACCAGACCCACACTCACAAAAACCACACAGGATGTCACCACCACACATCCACGCAAAAAGCAAACCCAAAGCCACACCGATGATGAGGCACGACCACAAACCAGAAGCCAGACCACAGCTGCATCATTAGCCACTTTAAACCCCTCCAATCCATACATGAAGCAAACTGACACCCTCCATGAAGATGAGGCACGACCACGAACGCGAAGCCAAAAAATAGCAAGGCAGCCCAAAATCTTAAACCCCTCTGCAACTCAGACTAACCTGAGCACAACCAAACAGAACACTCCCCCAGCCAATCAGAGCACAGCCAACCCCCCAGCCAATCAGAGCACAGCCACCCCTAACCAATCAGAACACACCTCCACCCAATCAGAACACAGCAAGCTCCCACCCAATCAGTTCATACCCCCACTGGCAGTTAAAAGGAAGAAACAGCTAAGACCACACATTGCTGCTCGAAGCACGAAGCTGAAAACACCAGCCTGAAGATGACGAATGGGACTTCGTCGAAACGTCGCCAAGACACTTCCAATTTTACGCGGGAGAAAACCCGACAACCAAAGACCTATATATATATATATATATATATATATATATATATATATATATATATATATAACAGATAAAAGACGATCACCAGGAAGTAAAAACAATCAAATTTTTAATAAACGTTTTTCGAACGCCAAGCTGACGCGGACACTGACCACAATGAAACATCGTGAACCCCATACACAGACATGTGGTGCATTGAGGGTTGTGGGAGGGGATGGAAATGAAGACACAGATGTGGCTATGCGTCCCCAGAAAGTAGTGCAACGAATGCAGGGAAGGGAGGTGGCCGGACCTGAGACCCTGCCGGATGATCGATTTAACACTATGCAAGTTACCTCAGTGCAAGGTAGTATGGGACGCTCTCCCCCCGGTTTAGGAGTCATGAATAACGAAAAAGGAATCAGCCATAGGAGCGTAAAATCCAAAAATGCAATATATGATACCATGAGTGATGCAAGGATCAGCCGGCCAGGACCCGTCATGAGGTCCATGAGTTGAATGCAGGCGCGGCTGCGCTCATAAGCGAACTTCCCCACCCTCTGGCTTTTACACCCTGACGATGATGGCAGTAGTATAGCCATCAAAAGCTCGGTTATTTATTAAAAACTTGATTGTTTTTACCTCCTGGTGCTCGTCTTTTATCTGTCAAGTATGTATGTACCCAGGAATCGACACTCTTCGATTTTTAGCTATATATATATATATATATATATATATATATATATATATATATATATATATATATATGTTTTCTGAGGTTTTCGCGGGTGTTTGTATGTAAGTCTTTGGTTGTTCGGGTTTTCTCCCACGTGGGAGAAAACCCGAACAACCAAAAACCTACATATATATGAATAAAAGAATAAAACACAATCACTGGGAGGGTGGCGTTGGTATTATCGGAAGAGGAGGGGATGTAAGGTTACTAATGCCTCCAAAGACCAACAGTGGAGGGATAGGGAAGGGCATCCGAAGAAAAGAACATAACGTTATAGACACATCTTGGTTATCAGCTGGCCAATTAGGGCCAGTAACACGGTCTAAGAGTCGTGCGCAAATGTTACTTGAACCTACTTAAACCACCTTTATTGCAATGGCCTTTTAGCCCTGACGATGCTGGGGAGTTCCCCCAGCGAAAGCTTGGGAACTTTTTAGTATAAGTATAGTATATTTTTAGTAAAGTATTCTTACTTCAACCCTCCCGGTGATCGTGTTTTATTTTTTTATTCATAATTATCCCCGGCAGTCACATTTTTACCAATATTCTTGAATATATATATATATGTGTGTGTGGGTGTGTGTGTTTGTGTGTGTGTGTGTGTCCCCTTAATGGTTGTAAAAATGCGAATCCCAGGCATATTTGTTCAATAATGCAATCTTCGATCTCCGGGAAGAGTATAATCTAGTTATTTATTGTTAAAACAATATTTAAAACAATAAAAACAGCTATATACAAAGTTAAAAACAACTTAGCTTTCGCTGGTCCTCTGCCAGCATCCTCAGAGTGAGGCTCAGGGGGTGGGGAAGTTCTTTTTATACCCTTGCTGATCTAACTGCTTGCTCATTGCTTGCATGACAGGGCCACTCTGGGCCACTGGAGGAAGAAAGATCAATGAAAATGGATGATGGAAGGCAGAAATGGCAGGTAGACCAGCAGGCTGGGGAGGGAGAAATATTGGGAAAGGAAAGAGGGACAGGAACGGATGACGGAACACAGGAACAGCAGGGAGATCAGCAGACCAAGGGGGGGGGAACTGGAGAGAGGAGGATTGATAAGAAGGCATGATGGGAAGCAGGAATAGCAGGTAGACCAGCAGACCAGGAGGAGAGAAAAACTGGAGAAGGGAGGATCGATAGGAATAGATGATGACAGGCAGGAATGGTATATAGGTAGGCAGGTTAGGGGAGGGGAAAAATTGGAGAAGGGAGGATTGATAAGAATAGATGACGGAAGGCAGAAAGGGTATATAGAACGGCAGGTCAGGAGAGGAGAATGACTGGAGGAGGGAGATGAGATTGGAATGGATAATGGAATGCAAAACCGGCAGACAGACCAGCAGACTAACAAGGAGAATAAAAAGGAAAAACCCCATGGCAGGACTCTTGTAATACCGGATCGGAAGGTGTACCCCGCAATGAGTAGGAAAGAGCGATGGGAGAATATATCAGTAACAGCAGTACAGGGAGGAGGAGGCTGGACAAGGATGACACAGCAGAAAAATGCAAAATCGGAGTGCAATAAAGAGAGGGCGGGGTAACGAAGGCAGTCACAGGCAATCAGGAAGAGTGGCCCTGTCATGCGACCAATGAGCAAGCAGTTAGATCAGCAAGGGTATAAAAAGAACTTCCCCACCCCTGAGCCTCACTCTGAGGACGCTGGCAGAGGACCAGCGAAAGCTAAGTTGTTTTTAACTTTGTATATAGCTGTTTTTATTGTTTTAAATATTGTTTTAACAATAAATAACTAGATTATACTCTTCCCGGAGATCGAAGATTGCATTATTGAACATATATATATATATATACATACATACATATATACACACATACACACACACACATATAAAGCTAAAGAATTAAACAGAGGTAGCCTAGTGCAAGTAACTATCAGAAGATCTAGAGACAGAGTTTAATCGTTTTTTTTTTCTTTTTTGGCATTTTTTTTAATGTTATGAGGAAAGATAAAGGGCAAATTGGGTATTAAAGACCATATTTTCCCCTTTAGAAACTGCTTCCTACTCCACAAAATTTGTGGTTCCCCACTCATATTTGGCGGGGTTCCTCAAAATGCCATGTAAGCTCACTTTCATTTTTTACAAAAGATTTGAGGCCTGTTCTTTGTAGGAAAAAAGGGGGAAAAAACCTATTTCCATCAATGCAATTTATATCATCCTGTCATTCTAGATAAAGAATCCTCACGAATGATACTCTAAAATTCAGTGTTACAGAGAACCTAATAGACAAATCTTCTTCCTTCTTATAATTTGAGTTGGCCCTATTAGAAGTATGTGAAAGTATTAAAAATGAAGCCAGTGTTCTTTTTTTTTTTTCATAGTGACCCTGTAGCAGGAAAACTAACACACTATTAATCAGCATTAATTGCATGTTACACTAGACTCGTTTTATCTCTAGCATCTTCTATTTGATAGAATTGATACACTTTTTGAGTGTTGCTAAATGCTGCTATATCGCCTTAGATATCAAAAGAGGTTAATTACATAATGATTTGTGAGAATACAGTACCCTAGTACTCTATATTCTAAACCATATAATAAACTAAAATACCTAAATATTAACATTAAAAATGGAGGTTTGCAACATTACTATTTTGGACTTTTAGTTAATTAGGTGGTTATTTACAAAAAAAAGTAAATATACTATATTGCTAGTATTTTTATTACACCTTTTATATAAATGTCACTAATAACATACTAGGAAAATAGCTTCTTTAAGTTTAGTTATCTGGAATAGTTATTGATTTTATAGGTTTCTTGTTTATACAACTATGTTATATATTATTTACTGTATTCATGGCTGAATGAATGCTGAATTGTATTTTACTATTATATTTTGGAATATACTGGTTTTTCACTGCTACTGTCTTTTATTATTCAGTGCAAGCAGTAAATTAAAACCATAAAAACATAAATCAAATAGGATGATTTCAAAATATTATTGGATTTCTCTAGTTTTTCCAGTTTTGAAGTCAAGGTTAATCAAGTCAAGGGAGGATTATTTAAATTCAATGTTTTCATAATTACATCTAGACACAAAAGGTTCTATTATACTCTGATTTAGTGAAAATAGAATGTCTGAGTTTACACATCTGGCTTAATTAGGTTTCTAACTTTACTCACTTCCTGGGATTATATAATATACTGAATCATAAATTAATAAAATGAATAGGCATTGTACTGTATGCCAGGATATATAGACAAATATAGCTATGTTCAACATATACAAAGAGAGATGCTGATTTTGAATACATCTCAGCCAAATTTTAGGATTCTGAAGTAAAGAAAATATCAGCCATATTGATATTTTGGTGATTGGTGATTGTTACATTGGAACATACTCTGTTGTCATGGTAAATATCTTTCTAGGAGTACCAACTGCATTCACAGGCTTTTTCAATGCAACTCTAGCCAAGTGCTCAGCTGGAAATAAAACAAGTGTTTTATTGCAAATACAAATAGCCTATAAAGCCACAAAAATTAGTTTCTTTGGCTCTAAGATTCTGCTCATATATGTATATTCCTAAGTTTAAACCCTGAGTTTTATTCCCCCCACATTCCTTTGTGGTAATTGCCTTGGCTTAGGTCTATTGTTTTCTGCCTTGAAAGCCCAATCATCTCATTTTCAGTCTATTAATATACCTATAGGTAAATTGTTCACAGAAAACACCCTCAGTTTAGTGAACATGCTGAATGTGAACTATCCACAGCTATCCATAGACAATGCTGTGCAGCAATGCTCTCTTTTCTACTTCAAACTTGCTAATAATGGTTGAGTTTCCAACACTCTTTTCCTTCAGATTCCAAAAAGGGGAATAAATAAGATCCCCTTCTGGAGGTTCGGTCATATAGACTATTCTAAACCAGTTGTGTAAATTATACCCACACAAGTGCAGGTTGCTAAAAATGTATATTTGTGTGCATTTGTTATTTTGCAAAATATTTGGGGGAAAATGGTTTTTCAAAGAGCAAACCTTTGCAACAGAACCCTAAAAACCATTTGTATATTTAAGATGCCAGATAAATCTTGCAGTGGATATTTTTCTTCCCTCACCCAGGAAATTCTTTAAAATATTGCACGGACGTCAAACCTCAGTGCTAACAAAATTGGCATGGAGCTGGCCTAGTGGAAACATGAGCTAAAAAGTCATTTACAGATACAATTTCTGTTGATAAGAGAGACTCACAGACTTCAGATCAACTTGCTGGAAATGAAGTTTTATCCATATGAAACCCATAAATGGTGTTGAATATCTAGGATTGTGAAGAAGAAACTTGCAATGCATTGGCACTGATTTATAGGAACACAAAATCTAAGACAGCTTTCAGTAACTGAAATTAAAATAGTATCATACAATAAGCAGTTATGCAGTAAAGACTTTGTGTGACAGGATTCACAGAGACAAAAGAACAATCCAAACTAACAAAATTCACACAGCCCTAAAAAAAAAAAAAAAGCTTCAGATAGCAGCATTCCACAGTTACTGTCTGCAAAAGACATCTCTAACTATGAATTTTATTTCACAACTAAAGTAAAGAATACAGCTTACTTTTTAAAATCCCTTGCATAAGGTTATGGAAAATGCATATAAGGAGGGGAAATAGTTTGAAGGACAAGAAATTGGAAAATAGAAAAAAAATCCAGAGAAGAAATCAAAAGAATAAGAAATCAGCTTATCAAACAAAGCATTTGCACTGAATTAAGGTAACTCCATAGTTACATGAAGTATGACAAAACTCTGAGAAAGCATCAGTGTGATCAAAGGCAAACAAGAGCAAGACAATTCCAAGAAATAAAGATAAATGAGACAGAGGCAGAACTGAAGAAAAACAGAAAAAAATCAGAAATAGAAAAAGGGATGAGAAAAAGAGAAAAAACTCATTATTTTATGTATACCACTTATTTTGAAACATCCCACAAACACACAATGCTTCTTTGCATGCATTTCTATTCTAATATATGTAAACAAATTTTGTATCTTTTATTATATGTGAATTTTCCTGTAAAATATGTTATATAAACACATTTTAACACTCTGATAGATCATTGCATTCAAATTTTGCTCATAAAACATGAATTTTGATTTTTCTGAAATGATTTATATATTTTTAAAAAGATTACTTTGAGAGAACATACCAAAAGTTTAGTACACAAGTCCATGCCTACAAACTATACATGTACACACCAAAAAGAAGGGAAAACATCAAGCATATATTTATTTTTCATTATTCAAACTTCCAGAATGTCAACCTCCAAATTATTACTCAGGCTTTCAGCTTTTCTAGGCTAACCTAGTAGATAGGGGATCCACCTTTAGAAACCCAAAGTTAGGGACATAGACTTGGCTAGAAAATTGAAAACAAGAAGAGATGGAATGGATAATGACAAAATACGTCAGTATTTCTACCAGCAAAACTACATAGAAATTTCATTAGGAAGTCACCAAGTGCTCGACTTGATTAGCAGGAGACATCAGAATGTCCTAAGCAACTGCTACTGTTTTCATAATGATGGGTGTGATTGGATGATCAATGTTACATATAAAAACTGAAAGGCTATAATCATCCCATTTTGCCCACATTTCAAGCCAATGATTGCTGTAGTAGATATTTTTGGGATATATGACTTTACTTTGATATGAATCAGTTAATCAAACCTGTGAAATGCCATATTTATTAATAGCAACTTTTTCAGAAGAATATACATTACGCTATTTTGTCATTTACAAAATACTGTAAATAACTTTTAGCTGGATGGTTAGAACAACACATTGAAAAATTCAACATAGCTCCAATTCTTAGCAATGTGAATTTTCAGAATCCCACTCAATAGCCATTTGCTTTGTGTTTATAACTGTATGCTGTGAAAATGTAATATTTAAAGTTAGTAGCTATGCATTGAACAGGTCACAATCAGCTTTCCAGAACTCCAAAATCCCTGAAGACACCACTTTGTGAGAAAATATTCACCTTACTAGGAAACTGGAGTCTAAGCAAAATGGAATCACTAGATCCTGCTATTCAGTTTCAAGCACCCAACATTATATGTGACACAGTGGAGTACCTAGCATATTTGACACTCAGAGAAGATCAGGGGGTTAAGTAGCAGCTGCAAGATCCAGACTTGCCTAACCGTACCACCACTAGCCCACCCTTATTTATCTCCATTTCTATCCCATGTCGAACAACTAGCCAGTGCACTGATACAACTAACTCCACAGATACTACTGATTATTATCCTCAGATAATATATCTCCAAGTTGCTTGCACCCAGGGCAGATTGTTCCCACTGCTTCAGAGACACAACATATAAGACAGTTTTTCAGTAACTGAAATTAAAATTGAACTATTGAATGGTAATTTTCTATATGAGTCTAGTTTCCTTTTCTTCTTCATAAATTCTCATAGATTAATCTGTGTTAGATGTTATCCAATACACATTTTTATAATACTATTTCTCTCATCATTCAAACATATGCATGTTGCAGTTCTGGTTTAACATATGCTGCGTTTAAGTAACCAGAGTCCTGACATATTAACTGCAAAATGTTTTATAAAAATAATGTGGTAAAATGAATTCAATATCTTCTTTGAGAAGTTATATGTTTGAATGAAGGTTTCAGATATATAATATAGATTTCTCCATGGTATCAATACAATTTATAAAAGGGAAAAAAAGCTGCTACTTACCAAATTCTTTAGGAACTGCAATGGAGTAAATGCAGTTATGTCCTATGCTATAGTTTTTAGGATAGTTTGGTGATAAAACAGTTCCTTCAGAACCTGTGGAACGTATTCCACAAGGTGCTACAAAGTAAAAAACAATTTATTTCACAACATGGTAGGAAAACGTAGAGTTAACAAATAAGCAAAATACATAAAGTCTACCTTCAAAAATAAACCAATGGATTAAATCACATATTTCATGTAGATTTTTTTTCACTTTATGAATAAACAAACAAATAAATCCTTTTAATTATTGCAATGCTATTGTCAGGTTTGATAGCCAGAACAAGGAATGCTCTTAGAATGCTTTACAGGTAATCTTCAACTTATGACTGTCATAACATTGAATGGTCATTAAACAAATGGTTGAAAGTCAAAGACTACTGTATTGACTTGTAAATGTAGGTATTTAGCAATATTTCTCAACCTTGGCAATTTTCAGGTGGATAGAGGTCAACTCCCAGAATTCCCCAGCCAGCCACATTGGAGGTCTATGGAGAGACAGGATGGAGAGGTGAAGAGCAGGATAAAGACCAGGAAGTGGCATTACATCATCTAAAGCCTACTTGAGTGCAAATGAATTCCACCATCCCATGAATTTGAATGAACACATATGGAGTATTTCTTTCTGGTGTTTGTTTATTCAATTTATTCCCAAATAATTTATTTCTATCAAATCTTATGAAGGGTATATATGGAAAATATATACCATACTACAATTCTTTGTTGTTTAAAAGTTATAGTCCTACAAAACTAGAAAATCAGTAGATCTGAAATTCAGATTGTGGAACACATAAATATTGATTTATTTTCTTTTAATATCCATTACTAAATACATATTGAATAAAATTCTTAGAATTTAGATACATACAAGGTCATTTCCATAAAGTGTAAAATGAGGAAGAGACTAAGAAAAGCATTTTCATAAGCATGCATTTCTAAATGAAGTAAATTTGATATGCAAATTCTATTAGATTTTTCAACACAACGTCAAAGCAGTACTTTGTATCAAATTACATATGGAATTTGCAATAAAATTGAACAATAATAAAGCTTTAATTACATTATCTAGTGGCTCAGTCTTATGTGAAAGTATCAATTTCAAATAAAGTTGAGCTCAGGAATATTTTAGCATAATACTTATTTTATTCCTAACTGCAGCAGAGAAGTTTAGCCAGCATAGATGGTACAATATTTTATTATGAACCTCAAAGTACAAATCTATGCAAATTGTCACTCAGTAACATTATTCTTTAAAAAGCCTTGAAATAAATTGTCCTTAAATGTATTAAATAAACATATTTGCACATATGCTAATTCAGTGTTCTCTACCCATTATGTTACAAGTATTTATTCTTGAAAATATGTACAAAGCAGACAGTATTCCTCATTAGACTTATAAAAAATATCTCTGCAAACTGCAGAGCACTTGTAATTGCTAATAATATGCTTTTCTAAATATATTTTATTAATTTTTTACAATAACAATCTTTAGTGCTTGTTAAACAACATATTGTCTTGGTTTAACAACAATCAATAATAGTTAGTTTCTATGATTCCATAATCAACATACTAGTTAGTGACACATTTTCTTGATCTTCTCTTCTTCCAATAGTATTTTCCTTTTGCCAACTTTGAGTAAATACAATTCTTAGTACTTTAAATACATACAAAGTTAAATGTAAAGATTTTTTCTAGCATTTATACAAATAACATTAACCTCAGTGTATAACTTCTCTTCTAATCAGCTTATGTTTCAGTTGTATTTGCAAAGAGTTTCTCATGGCTGGCTTAAAGTTGCCAATTTTGAAGATTCCTGGTGTAGAAATAATCTTTTTTATCCCACGGTGAAAGATTATTCATTTTCTGTAAATCTGGGAAAAGGAGATTTTGTAGTAGTAGTTTTTGTTCCTCTCTATTGAGCAAAGAGTTTAAAGCGAACTAAAGGAATCTTTTACTCTATATCAGGTGTCTTCAAACTTGGCAACTTTAAGCCAGCCATGAGAAATTCTGGAAGTTGAAGCCTGCAAATCATAAAGTTACCAAGTTTGGAGACCCCTGCTCTGCACTATTCTACTGCAACAAGCAAATATTTATTCACTCCCATCACACTCTTAATTCATCCACCCCGTTCATTAAACCCTAAAGAAAGTAGAAGGAAAGGATTTGATGGAATCCTTCATTTCCTGGTAGATCAGTGGTTCTCAACCTGTGGGTCGGGACCCCATTTGGGGTCGAACAACCATTTCACGGGGGTCGCCAAACAACGCAGTCCGCCATTTTTTCCCCCTTTTCCTTAGCTGTGCTACTCCCTTTTATTCTACTGGCTTTTGAAAGCCAATAGAATAGACTCTCTTGAATAGAATCTAATTCTATTGGCTATTGGAATTGTCCAGGCTGTCTCTGCCCTGTTGAGCCCGCCAAAAGTCCCATTCTGCAAACGGTGCTGCACCAGTTGAGTAGTCCTTGACTTACGACCGGTTGAGTAGTCCTCGACTTACGACCAGTTGGGGGTCGTGGCATTAAAAAGGTTGAGAACCACTGTGGTAGATGCATCAGTTATCTGTCTTTGTACCCTTTGGATAATTTTGTATAGGAAAAGTTTGCATTTTTGTGCAAACACCAAAACACAAATGGTTTGGTTCAGACAAACTGTAAACAAGGGAGGACGAAAGGAGTAGATATAAACCACTTTTGTAGGCACAGATCCCTAATTCATATCTCAATATATACAATTGTGGTTACTGTTGCAGTTGTTATTATTTGAGAAAAGATAAACTATGATGGTAAATTAATATAGTCTGTTTTGCATATTAACTATGCTCAAAGGGAAATCAAAAAATTTAACCAGCATTCTTAAAAACAAGCTGAGTTATTTCTTGATGTGGAAAACAAAATCAAAACTATATCAAATAACGTTTGATTTGACTTGGATTGGCAATAATTGTACCATATACCCACATAAAATATATACTTTACAATGTATGCTTTGTTCTTGGATGGTGAGTTATTATTTATATTTACAATGTTTTCTGCCTAAGAATGCCGTCCATAAGCAGTTAGCAGAGATATTTTTTTATAAGTCTAATGAGGAATACTTTCTGTTTTGTACATATTTGCAAGAATAAATGCTTGTCAGCCACTTCTGAGTGGTAGTCTCTCAAAGATAATTCTTCTTCTTTCTCAAAAATAAATAACATATGGTAGACTTAATTTTAAAAAAGGAAGAAAAATGTATGGCATTTTTGCCTTGGACTCAGCAAGAATTGCAAAATGATGTAAATTCTTCTTAGCATGAAATGGGTTTTCCACCACACTGAGCAATAAAATACTAATTTATAAACAATAAATAATAGTTTCATGAAAGGTAAAACTCCACATAGTGTGATTGAAGGTAAGTATACTTGTTGACACTGACAAATAAATTACATGTTGTCTTTTGTCCTATGTGAAAAATATAATCTGCAAACCTTAATTACTTTGTTTTTAACAGCTATCATTAAATGTCAAATGATTCAGTATATTTATTTGATTAATATTTGCATTCATTCATGATAGAATGTGACTATCGACTTCCTTCGTATCACTTTCATATAAAAAAGGCTTCAAGGACATATAAAATAAGGATATTAGCTAAAGGCAAAGTGGAGAAATGTTTAAAGTACATATGTTTCCTTTTTTGAGTCCTTAGTTTAATTTCAAGGGAAATACACTTTCTCAAAACTTTACGATAAGATATTGAATTGATGAAGATAATATTTGGTTTACTGTACAACTGATGGATCATGATGATTCAAAGTAAGTAGATATTGTCGTTGATTCCGGTCTAGAACCCATAGATTATTACTTGGATTCTTTGCAATTCAGCTGCATCTCCTGACCTGCTGATTTAATCAGGGCAATTCTGCCATGTGGAAACCTATTCTTTGTATTCAGAAGTAAAATGTCAGGTACTTACATAAAACTACAAATTCAGTGGCACCAGAATGTCATAGCACATAAGTCACAGACTTACAGATTTGCTTAGGAGAGGGCAGCAAAAACACCAATCCTTGTAAAATACATAAAATCTCATTTAATCCTATCAAAATGCTAAAAGATGATGGATTATCAAGTCTTAGCAATTCGGTCAAAGGACATGCCTTTCTTGCTTTCTGTATAATCACAAAGAACAAGAAAATATGAGATATGTGACATTCTTGGTTCTTTCTTGGTTGTTGTTTGCACTCTGCAGTCAGATTCCATAGTTCAACCCTGAGCTACACATTATCTTCTATTGAAATCTGAAATATTTTATGAAATGGGGATAGGGCAAGTATAATCAAACCCCAGTCCAAGATAGTCCAATAATTGTATTGCAATCCCTGAAAATGAGGCATGGTATATGAGCCATGGTGACACAATGGTTAAAATGCAGTATTGCAGGCTAACTCACTGCTCACTGTCAGGAGTTCGATTCTGACCAGCTGGAGGTTGACTCAGCCTTCCATCCTTCCAAGGTCAGTAAAATGAGGACTCAGATTGTTGGGGGCAATATGCTGACTTTGTAAACTGCTTAGAGAGGGCTATAAAGCAGTATGAAGCAGTATGTAAGTCTAAGTCTATTGCTAAGTGCTATATAACAAAGAGTCAGGCCAATGTTCAGAGGCCTTAATGCACAGGCTGGATGAGTCATGTGCAGGCCATGCCCACCCCAGCTCCACAAAGGCAAAAAAGTCACGATATGTCATGTGACACAATCGAGTTTGACACCTGTGCCCTAATGAATGAATTCAATTAGTCTTTAGCATATAAGGCAAAACCACAATAAACAATTCCAGGGTTTATTTTTCCCCTAGAAAACAAATATAGAAAGCTTTCTGTATTAGAGTTTTCAAGCCCCTAACCCACCTCATCCCACATTTCTATTAGTCTTCCTTTCATTAGTCTCAGCATGTTCTTGCAATATCCCTGGATATTTAACTCTTAATCCTGACAGTCTCGAACAGCTCATGATTTCCTCCAGAGAAATTGGTCTGGACTTTTGAGACAGGGTTTTTGGGGATCATTGGCTCATCCTCATCTTCCAAGGAAAAGCCGTCAGAAGGGGCCATAGAACCCAAATCAATATCTTTGCAATGTTGCCTAGAGCTAGAAATAATTGCTGACCTCTTGCAATAAATTAACTAGAGTCTTTATTTCATAGTAGTATTTTTGCTCTATAAGCAAAGCAATATGAATCACAAATTACAATCAATACCCTAATTTTAAAATAATAAATTAAAAACATGTAATTCCTACATCATCAAACTTATATCAGTAAGCAATGCTGTGAAAATTAAAATGCTTCCTTCATAAAGGTCCAAAGAAAAAGAAGTGTTTTAAGGCCTTTTTAAAACCTCAGCTCATACCTTAATTGTAATTTAAAGGGAATCTAGTCCAAAGAATGTGAGTAAGAGAAAACAAATGTAGTTTTGCATGGGAACTTTAAATCGTTCAATCTGTTTCTTTCCAAAATTAATCACAGCAACCATTAAATGATTTTAAACTGACCTTCATAAACATAGTCCCTTTCCTGCCTAAAATATACATAGATTTATAAAAAATGTCTGAATACCTAGCTAAGGTTGCTTCATAACTTCAATCTTTTGAGTTACAATATGTAATGAAATAATATGTAGTGTTTTTTTTTGAGTTCTGATAGATAATGAAATAATTGTAGAAGTTCAAGTAATCATCGTGGGCAGCATGTTGAAAAAGCTATTTAGATAGTTGGTACAATGCAAAATCCATTTCTTCAGGCTTCTGATGATAGTAAAGTTCTGATGACTGACCAGTCTAAGTGCTATCTACTAAAAATGCTCTGATTAAATATAAAATTGCCTGAAGCCTAGTTTCATTGGATGTCCAGCTTTAGAGTGTTTTGTGATGTAATAGTCTGAATTTCAGTGAGAACACTGACATTCAACTAATATCAGGGTTGTTGTTGTTTTTCAGAGAATATGTACAATTATTTTCTTAGTATCCAACCTCTCTGTCCCATTGGTCCAGAGGACTGAATGGAAAACAGGAGGAGAATACTTTGGTGCTGTATTCATTAGAACAACTCTGATGCAATCAATAACAGCATGTGTAAAGACCAAGCAAAGGAGAAAAAACAATACTTCATATGAATATTTATGTAAGTCATATATTCATCATGCATCCATAAAAGCATCACCCTCTTGGATGGATGGATGGATGGATGGATGGATGGGTGATAAAATTCTTCTCAAAATCTTACCATGGCAGGTAGGTAGGGCTCTGTTCCATCCAGGTCTTCCATCATCTCCCATGATACAAGTAAGTGTAGAGTATCCTTGAAGAACATAGCCAGCATCACAATAATATGTGACTGTTGATCCCAGTTTATAATCCATTCCAAGTCTTGTACCATTCATGATATTCCCAGGATCAAAGCATGACTCACGTAACTTGGCTTTAATTTGAGCAGAGGGAAAACAGTGCTGCTGTTAGAACACCACATTTAATTTGATGTACTGAATTTTTAAAATATGGCTTGCCCATACAAGACAACCAGCAAAACAATTATAGGCATCATTTCTTTCTCAAAGTACATGTTATTCCATCAGGTAGTCCAAAATAATCTTTGCAAAGGAAGATGTCAAAAGCATCTTAAATCTTTATTTCTCTTGTACTAAACAAGATTAAGATGCTCTAATGACTTCCTTTTCTCTCACCACCAATTTTGCTTCAAAACATAAAAAAAAACAACAACAACAAAGTAATCAAAATTTTTATAAGGGATAGAGTATTTCATTTTTTTTCCTTTCCCACCATTATTTTTTCCCTGCTATTTTTAACAGTTAGGTCTATGGGGCAGCATAAGGCTCAGACTTAAAACAGAGAAACACTAAAAGCAGTGTTGCAGCCCTTTAATGCATGTCTCTTTTCTATGTGTGTTTTGAAGCTATAGACACATAGACAAGAGCCAGAGTTTGCAGCACAATGCTATAATATTGTAATATGCTTTTATTACAATAACAAAAACAGCCAGGTCCTAAGTATATCACTACACCATGCTTAAAAAAAAAATCAAAGAGTTTTTTATAGGTAGTCCTTGCTTTACAAGTAGTTGCTTAAAGACAGTTTGAAATTACAAGGGACCCATAAAAAGTACTTATGACCTAATTTTGGAGTTACAATTGCTGCAACCCCTTCCCACAATCATATAATCTTATTTTTGGTACTTAGGCATTGGCTCACATTTATGGTCATTTGCAGGGTCTTATGGTTATATGACCATAATTTTTGGCATATTTTGGCGGTTTCTGCAATTTATATCTAGTTTTGGGACAAAAATGCTGATTGGGTAAAACAGATTTGCTTAATGACCACTGAATTCACATAATGCTACAAAAAAGTTCATAAAATAGTGCCCAGTTAAATGGTGACCCACTTAATGAGAGTAATAAATTATGACCATAATTCCAGGCTCAGTTTGTCATAGGTTGAGGACTACTTATAACCATTTCACATAAAATAAGAATTAAACAAATCACAAATAAGGTAAAATTAAAAATGGAGATAAGCAAAATGACATGAAACTTGACTTAATGCAAATAAGCAATGTAAAGTAACTGAGTGCTTCAACATCTATGACCCACATTAACAACAGAATTACAGTTACTAACCTTTATACTCCAAATGGAACCCAGTAAAACTAACAGATCCATCACTTCGAAAAGCCAGATGCATTGAGTTTGAACTGCTTTCTATTCTCTCTGGCAATTTACTATCTTGAAAACTTCCAATTAATGGGCTATTGCTGTCTGGCCCATCATAGATATAGAGAAAGTCATAATTTGGTTCTATGCTGAAGCTGTAAAATATTTAAAAAAACATATACATTAGATAAAAAAAATTGCTTGCGTAATAATTTGTGTATACCACTGTCATTATGGAAATAAGTCTTACGTATACTTAATACTTAGTTTTAGTCTTAGTCTTGTATTCACCATTGTTATTGGTTCTATTTTTAGTATATCTATAAGCCTGAATTCAAACTATTAGATATAATTAGTATCTTCTAAATGTCAATATTTATTTACTTGGATATTTTAATAAGGAAAGAACTCTTGTTGTACTAAAAATACATTGAAATACTTGTCAGTTTTTATTCTTTTATTTATAAATTGGATGTTTATCATTTGCATAATCTTTTGAATACTAGTTCAAGAGAACCGATGAGAACTGTATGGTTTAGATTTAGTTTTGAGAAAAATCTTGAGAAGGGTAACTTATTCCATCATCTTCAACTCCTAAAGGAAAGTTGAGATATAGATTGAATAAAAAACCACATAACTTCCTTTGACTGTTTGGATAGAAATGTGGTTATACATTGATAAATAAATATTTTCTCCCCAAAATGCATTTTATTGTTTTGGTTTTTGGAGAGTAGAAAAGTAATATTTAAAGTGTCAGATAGAAAATTAAAACATGATTAATTTTTTTCTTTCTTTCATAGAAATATATGCATTTCTGAACATCTTTTTAAGATCATCATTTGATCTCTGCCATAAAATTTGCTGTGACCTTTTTGTTGGCTTTTTTCTTTCAAAAACACTTCACCCTTTTTATCCTTTATAGAAGGTACTAGGTTAATAGATTTGCTTTGTTTAATCTCCAACTTTATTTTAGATCTTGGACTACAACTTTAATAACTAAGACAGCACTGTTCACCTAAGCTTTGGTAATATGTAAATATGTGGTTTATAAAATAGACTCTTAATCTGACAATGGCATTTCCCTTTAATTTCATACATTCATCTCTCCCAAAAGCTGTAAAGCTTCCGTATATGAGCCAAAGATACAGATTGTCTGCATTAAACCTTTATGAGCTGGATTATGTAACTTTATAAATACTCAGCATGATTCATATTGCTCCCATCCTATTCACCTGTTCCTCTTCATTCGTTGGATACTTAAAAGTGCCATGTTATACATCAGCATGGCAATCATTTCAGTCTATCTTGCCGTAATCCTGCCTGTTTTCAGGATCAGGCAAATGATTTTCTGCATCACTGTTCACCAGGAACAGACACCAGAAGCATCTCATGCTATACAATAGGCAGTCCTCGACCTACAACCATTCATTTAGTGACCATTCGAGGTTACAACAGCACTGAAAAAAGTGACTTATGACCATTTTTCACACTTACAATCATTGTAGCATCCCCATGGTCATGTGACCAAAACTTGGCCATTTGGCAACTGGCATGTATTTAGGACAGTTGCAGTGTCCCAGGGTCATGTGATCACCTTTTGCAATCTTCTGACAAGCAAAGTCAATGGGGAAGCCAGATTTGTTTAACAATGGCTTTACTAATTTAACAACTACAGTGATTCACTTAACAACTGTGGCAAGAAAGGCTGTAAAATGGGGCAAAACTCATTTAGCAAATGTCTTGCTTAGAAAATGAAATTTTGGGCTCAATTGTGATCATAAGTCAAGGACTGCCCTATATTCATCTCAATGTATTCTCTACCCTCTATACAGCAACAATTATCAACTACAGTCTCTGCAGCATAACATCGGATACTGGAAGGTAGAATTACACAACAATTATTATACAAGAGACAGAAACCAGAGGCCCAGATTCGGTATTAACACCACTGATGCACTTCAGAAGAAAACAAGGGGGAGGAGGTTTCTCAGGAATCTGGCTGACCCAGTTCACTCCTAAAACTACAAATAGTGAATATATCTTCTATTTCAGTATATCTGTTTTACAAATAAATCTATATTACATAAACAATTACAATTAACATTAGTTAATTAATTAGTTGTAAGATGGTGGCGCCTGGATCGGCTGCGGTTGCATTGGCTCTCGAAGGTGAAAAGTTTTGGGAGGGATATTAAGGGATATAGGCCACATGATCAGGAAAGTTTTAATGTGTTTGAGCAATGTGGTGGAACTAAGGTAACATACAACATATGACCAACAATCTTTGCCGACATGGCAATGTTTCGGAACTGTTGGTGAGACCGTTAAAAGTCGTTGGCATTGTTTGAAATTGTTCTGCCGGCAGCAAGATCTGATTGCTGGCCCAGCGACTGATTGTACTGCAAATTAGGGCTTTTTTTTCAAAGGAGGCAGAGGAGAAAAGTCCTCGGGCTTTTGGAACAAAGGAACTGGATGAGGCTGTTGGCAGACCCAGAGGATGGGACATAGGCTTTTGGAGGAGTTGATGGTGGCGGCAGGGTGCTCCAGAGGTGAAAAGAAGCAAAGCCTCTTTAAGGAAAATGTGGAAGAGACAGGATCAGAAAAAGGAAAGGAGGCAAGGTTGTCGTGCAGGAATACAAGCTAATTTGAGGGCTAATCCAGTGGAGCTCCATTTCATCTGTCCTGTTTGCCATCATTCACTCCCTAAAGACTAAAATGGAAGATCTGTAACTTGAGCTGGCCACAAACAAGATGTGTATATCGGAGGTGATGACCCTTTGAGAGTTGTATGCAATGAAATTTCATTTTGATGCATGCCGATAGGTGTACATTCAAAATGACAACAAAGTGGTTGTTGTTGTTGTTAATATAAAAGAAAAGGGATAATTTTATCAAACAACATTCTTAAATAATAACAACAATGCAAAGAAACAAAAATCCTCTTAATCCTAATTCCATTTATAGTATTAAAGTAATCCTGTTTTGCCTCCCACAAGAAGGGTAGCACTGAATAACTAGGTGATTGATTTTATTTCATTTAATGCTTCTGTTTTAGGCTAGGTTCTTCTTTCAAATTTATCAGTTGACACTATAATTTCTTAGAAGGAAGGGAAACTATATTTATTGTGTCAATATTATAGTATAAGTAAAGGAGACATTAACCTTGTTTATGATAATTAACTATATTTATTATTGTTAGTTAAATACATGTACCCAGACAATATACTGTTTGCTAAATATTGAAAATGTTACCTGGAAAAACCCGAACCCCAACCCCAACTCCAACCATAACCCAAACCTCAGTCCTAATCCTGACCCCATTTTATCCCCAACCCTATTAAAACTAATAAAATTTATTTTAAAAAGGAGACATTAACCTTGATTCCTTTGCTCATTACACTTGCCTAATAGTAGAAAACAGAATACATAAATCCATATGGTTAGGAGAAGGATTCCAAATCAGTGTAGGAACCACATTAAATTAATTTAATGAAGGGGAAATCACCACCTGTCTATTCCTTTGTAGAATATTGTTCATTAAATACATTTTTCTATGTGCTACATCTTCATAGACTAAACAGGCAGATAGATGTCTTCTAAATTCATGTTATAATTAAGGAACTTCTGGAAAACAAATGAGTGCCTTTTGCCACGCTTCTAACAGTCTTAGATCTAAATCTTTCAAATTCTCCCAAGTCTTCAGCGAAACAACAAAATAATATATTTACAAGTAGTATCCCGCATATAAAATGTCCTAAATTCTCTAGACAGGCAAGTCATCAAGCGTCAGTTTTGGCATCTTCTAGGTATAAATATTTTCCCAAGATACCTAACATTCTCATAATAGCTGTTCAATTCTTTTTTATTATTATTATGGCTTGGCTCGCTTTTATTGATTGGCATAATTCATTCCCTGCACTATTTCTGGGCACATTAATTGTATTGCCTTATTCTTTTAATTGGATATTCTCAGGGAATTTAAACTAAAGGGCAGCCAAGAAATATAATAAACAATGAAATAATGTTTAAGTAAACAAATAAATAAAACAAATACTTTTTCCCAGTTGATTTGGTTGTATTCTAGGCTATTCATTTTTGCCTTGCTATAGATATTTAGTATTGATGGAACAATAAATATTTATACCAGGATATAAAGAACAGCAAAAAAGCTTTAATTTTGAAGCTTAGATTTATTGCTATCAATGAATTTTGTAGGCTGCCTAGTAATAGTTGACAAACAAACAGGGTAGAAATTAAATATGATGATACAATCATTCTCTGAGTATTGAAGTCAAAAGAGTCTTAATGTATAATCCTCAATTTTTCAAACAAATATCTCAATAGCTGCATCTCATAACAACTGAGATAAAATTTTTCTGATAACCTTATTAAATGTGTTACTCTGGAAACTAAAAGTGCTTGGATCTGAAAAGCAGTTATCTTATCATGCTGAAAAAAACAAAACAAAACAGATGTCTGTGGAGATACTCAGTCATCCAGGCAATGGTTGCCCCAAAGATGCTTTTTCAAAAGGCAACTGGACTTTCTTTGTTTTTACTTGAAGATATTTTGCTTCTCATCAAGAAGCTTCTTTAGTTCTAGAATTCTTGGATGAGAAGTGAAACCTCTTCAAGGAAAACTGAAGAAAGCCCAGTTGCCTTTTGAAAAAGCACATTTGGGAAAAACAAAACAAAGAGATCTGGAAAAAGTATATTATTGAAATTTTAGTAAGCAGCTACTTACCTGATAAAAGCTAATGATATTACATAGTCATTATTAACAGTAATAGTCCAGTCGCAGTCTCTGCTATGGGGATAGGGATGTGGGAAATTTGGTGAAAGAATGAAACCCGATGATCCTGTCAGATTGCCTCCACAAGGTGCTGTGAATGAATTAAACAAAGAATGTAAAAAAGAGAATTGCATCCCACAGTATAAGCAATAAGCAAAGTGAAAACAAATAAACAAACAAACATTATCTTTGGGTTGTACAATGAAACAAGCTAATTTATTCTATTTTGCAGTACCTCTAAATTAATTCTGGTCAAAGAAACAGAAAGGGAGTCACCTCTTAAGGATACATTCAGGCTTTTCAGCTACTTTTCTGTTGCCTTAACTTGTATTTGGAAAGTGCTACTCTGAATATACCATGTGAATATTGAAACATATAAAGAGAACCAGCATTTAATAATGGATATATAAAAAAGATAGGTTAGGAACAAGATGTAAAAAAGTACATTTGACAGCAAACATATGAAAATGACATTGCATATTAAGGCAGAGTTTATCACTAACATAATTTTCTTATATAACTAAAACTCCTGGAAGCTGTACTTGCAACAAATTTTGACAACATAAATGTTTTTCTAATGCAACATTAGATTTGTATGTTTCTCTTGATTTTTTAATATTCTTCTATATATGTTTTATCCTCTACATTTTTCTTATCAATTGTATAAATAAATGGATCTAGGAATAATTCACATTTGAAATTATTTTTATTTGCTTAGTTTGGCAATGGATTTGCCAGAGGGGAGCTCATTTATGATAACATGATTTATGTAAATATTTATTTACTTTTATAATTACAAAAGGAAGACACAGTTTATAATCCAATGTTTATAGACTAGCAGAGTTTAATATCAAGAGAGGAATCTTCAAGGCGACTCATCATCATCAATCATGTTTGTTATTGCACTGATTCCTTTGTCAACAATACTGAACAAGTCAAATTATTAAATATCAAAAACATCTGCCAGGTTATCTCATCTCCTTTACATGCATAACCTGAAGCTTAATGGAAAAATACTATCTGAAACAGAATTGCTATTAAACACTCTATGTATATAGAGCCAAGATATTACAATGGAATTTGAACTGGACAATGTGCTACACTCATTATCAGTAGAGGAAAAATAGAGAAAACTGAATGAATCAAGATGCCTATGGAAATAACATCAAGAGTCTGGATGAAAATTATCACTAAAAGTAGCTGGGTATCCTTCAAGTTGAAAAAAATCAAGGGCACTGAAGTCAAGAAAAAAATTAGAAGTGAACACATCATGACAATGAAGAAGAGCTTAAAATCCAAAGCCAGTGGGAGAAATATCTGAAGGACAGTGAAGAAAATGTACAGAAAATATTACACAGTGAAGACTTACTGAATAAGGGTGAAACCAAACTCATTTACAATAAAGTTAATTAAGACTAGAAAAGGGATCTGGCAAGACAGAGTATATGTGCAGGTCAAGCAGATAACAATAAGACCTGGCAATGGTTAAGTGCAGCTCTTCCTGTAACAGCTTACATCCTGTGACAATATCTTTAACACCATCTATCTAGAAAAATGTGCTACAGTAGCAATAATTGACAAAAATAGCAACAACTGACAAAATTTCCATTGGTCAATTATAAAAGGTGACACTACTTGGCTCTATGCAGATATTGACATATTATGATGTCCTAAATTATTGGGAAAAACATGACACATATGAAGGCCAACCCTTGCTGAAGATCTGGCAATTGTGATTTTACATGTTGTTTGTGTAACAATAATAATCATAGATTACATCATAGACATAGTTAGATATAGCAAAAGTTACAAATGTAGGTTATGATGCCACAGTGCAAATTCAGACCTGTATATACTTACTGTATATGCAATATTGTGATCAAAGTATGTTAAATGGTGTTTGCATTGTGAACTCAATACACATGTTCCTATTGTGTTTAGGAACAGATGCCCATACACTCCAGCCTTTGGCAATTACAGCCTTTCACACTTACTGAGAAATCTGATTTAAACAAGGTTTAATTCTGAGTAGATATGCAAAAGATTACACTCCTAAGTCCTAGGTTTCTCTTCCCAGAGTAAAGTATTTTTGGTTTGTGTTTAAAGACTTTAAAAACTGCTGTTAAAAGCATATTGTAACTCTAATGCAGGGCTATCAAATTGTTGGCCCGCGGGCCAGTTTCATCATACCGAAACTGCGCCCACCCCATTGCCGGCAATGCAAAAAGAGTCGCGATACGTTGTGACACATCATGTGACATGGCCAGTTTGACATCCATGCTCTAATGTGATAGAACCTCTCTAACACAAAGTCCATTCAGGAAAGTTAACCTTAGAAAGTCAACCATATTTTAAAATATTCTGTAATATTAAGTTCTTGAATTGTTAGGTTAATTAGAAACAAGTCATAATAAAAAGCAGGTAATGCACTGGGTAATTAACTATTTTACTAACACAAGTTAAATGTAACATAATGTAGTTATGATATATTGGGTTATAGATTTTAGTGGTGATTTTTCCCCCAGAGATTTCTGGTAAGATGTGGAGGACTGTTCCATGGAAATAGAACAATTTTCATCGAATGTTTCACCAACAAAAGACAGCAAAATGTTTGGCTGTTTCCTTCCTTGTTTGGACAATTCCTGATCATTCAAGAAATTTATATAAAAAAAGGATGCATCACATTGTGCTCCTTTGAATGTTAACAAAAGTTAATATTATGGGAGCATAATGATATCAAAAAAGCATAAACTAGTGATTTGTGATCAAAGGAAATAACTCATATAATATATACAATTAACATGACAAGTCAACTGCAATTAAATCACCCTAATTATAACTCCAATCAAATCATTTTAAGATTGATGTAAACTCATAAGGCATTTTGTATGGGAATTAGCCCAAAATATTGATTTTATGGATACTTTGAGCAAAATATGAGTTTAAGAAAAGCTAAAAAAAAAATCTATGCCATCACAAGTTATGTCTGAGCCAAGACGTTCTTGATGCAGTAGCATCCAAATGAGTTTTCTGTTTTTATCACAAGGAAGAAAACAATACTCAACAGTGAGAGTGTAACATTACAATGCTCATACAGAAGGGCTTAGGTAATAAACCTGCAATTTTTCTGTCATAATTTTTGCCTTCAGTTGAATCCCCTTGCAAGTGCCACACTCTTCTGACTCTTTTTATTTTCCTTAACATAAATTGCCTTGCACAGGACTCAGAGGCTTAGAATAATACATGCTGTTTGATTAAAAATGTTTAGCTTTATGCTGTCTTTAAGCTTTTACAAAGTGAAGAAAGTTAATGGGAATCAATTCTACTAGCCCTGGAAGCTTCTTTGCATCAAGAAGTCAAAGGAAGAGAGATATTTTTTTACAAATCTATATAAAACTACCTGATCAAGGTTGATTGGCATTCTCTGCAACAAGAAATAAATTTGCTGGGTAAAATTATTCCCAAACAAAATTTCTTACATATTCTTCCTTTCTAAACAGAACAAAGCAAATCTGAAGTAAATTTGTGTGCCATAATAAGCCATCATACGTATTAACACACTGCATATTCTCAGCTATTACAGTTTGCAAATCATCATTTTTGGCTTCCTGTTATGTAATAATAAAATTATTTCTTTCTGCTTTGTTTTACTGCCATGAGTTTCTTGGAAAGATGGAAAGCCATATAAATTTGATAGATAAAAAAAATCTATTAAATTAAAATTGTACCTCAGGATTCTAGTTGTTATGAGTGATTACTGAATTGTATTTTTCTATTGTTCAGTGATACGACTTAGCAGATTAATTGGTTTATTCGGTAGTTGGCAAGAATAAAAAAGTCCTTTAGCAGCCATTTTAAGTAGGATTCATGAGGCAGGAAATGGATCATTTCCATACTTTCTTAGGTCTATTCCTTATTCAAATCTGTTCATTAACCTTCTACATCTGTGTTGCCAAATTTTGGTTCCCTTTCAGATGTCTGAATGGTTATGGTTTGTTTTGTTTTTACCTACTCTGGAATGATTCTTTGGTAGCCAGGATTTGTATTATTCCAGCTAAGCTGATATTGTCTTCACAACCTTGAAGAAGGACTAGTTGTTGAACAAAAGTTTACAGCAGTTACTAGGATATTAGATATACTGCAGATGGAGAACAGAGGGGCTTCTGAAGTAGTGAAAGAATTACTGTGGTAATAACCACTGAGTGAGCTCCAGAAGCACAGACGAACAAGGCCCTCTATTAACAATGGTACCCATTTCCATTTTGTTTTTTCAACACAAGGATGGGAGATAGAATGTGAAATGATCTAATTTTCTATCCTCCATTGCTGATCTTAATGTTATATTGCTAACTGTGAATATAATTACAAATTTGTCAACTTGGGTGCACAAATTAATTGATTACTCTTATACTAAAAAAAATGAGTCTTGATACATACTGACCTAAAACATGTTCTTATTATAATGATAACCACTTGGGAAAGACATATAGTTTAATTCTTCCTTTCTTTCTGAATATATATATATAATATAACCCCCCCAAACAAATCTTAGATCTGACCAACCACTGCCTTTCCAACACATACTTCATCTATAATGGACAAAAATACAAACAAACAGAAGAAGCACCCATGGGATCACCCCTCTCACATGTCATTGCCAACCTCTACATGGAACACTTTGAAACCCAAGCTCTAGAAAAATCGGATCACAAACCCAAACTCTGGCTCAGATACGTAGACGACACCTTCATAATCTGGCCACATGGGAAAGAAAAACTGGACAACTTCCTCACACACCTCAACAGCCTACACCCCAAAATACAGTTCACCATGGAAACAGAAACTAACAACCAACTTCCCTTCCTGGATGTCTTAGTCTACAAGAAATCCAATGGCTCCCTAGGACACACCATCTACCAGAAGAAAACACACACAAACCGCTATCTGCACGCTCTCTCACACCACCACCCAGCACAGATCAACTCTGTAGCCAAGACACTCATCTCCAGAACAAAACGCTTAGCTGACGAACAACACCTAAAACCCGAACTACACACTCTCACCAATGTACTAACATCCAATGGATTCCATAGAAATAAGATTACAAACCTAATCCAAAAAGAAACCCCCACTAAAATCCAAGACAAAGAACAAGAAAACGGCAAAGCCCTCCTCCCATACATAAAAGGCACCACAGACAGAATCAGTAAGATCCTCCATAAACACAACATCAAAACAGCATTCTGCACAAACAGAAAAATATCCACCATCCTTAGAAACCCCAAAGATAAAATTGAATTAGAAAATCAAGGAGTATACGAAATCCCATGCACCACTTGTCCCACCACATACATCGGACAAACCAACAGAAGAATAAGTGCACGCATTGAAGAACATAAGAACTCAGTCAAAAAAGAGGAACCAACATCTTCCCTGGTCCAACACCTTAAAGCCACAGGACATGAAATTGACTTTAAAAATACCAGAACCATTGCCAAAAGTGAACATTTTAATAACAGAATAATCAGAGAAGCCATCGAGATAGAAAAACGCCCACACAGCATGAACAAGCGAGATGATACCTCCCGCCTACCAGCCATTTGGAAACCCGCCCTTATTGACAAACGACTCCCTAACACAAAAAATGATACCAGACCCACACTCACAAAAACCACACAGGATGTCACCACCACACATCCATGCAAAAAACAAACCCAAAGCCACACCGATGATGAGGCACGACCACAAACCAGAAGCCAGACCACAGCTGCATCATTAGCCACTTTAAACCCCTCCAATCCATACATGAAGCAAACTGACACCCTCCATGAAGAGGAAGCACGACCATGAACGCGAAGCCAAAAAATAGCAAGGCAGCACAAAATCTTAAATCCCTCTGCAACTCAGACTAACTGAGCACAACCAAACAGAACACTCCCCCAGCCAATCAGAGCACAGCCCCCCCCCCAGCCAATCAGAGCACAGCCAAGCCCCTAACCAATCAGAACACACCTCCACCCAATCAGAACACAGCCAAGCTCCCACCCAATCAGTTCATACCCCCACTGGCAGTTAAAAGGAAGAAACAGCTAAGACCACACATTGCTGCTCGAAGCACGAAGCTGAAAACACCAGCCTGAAGATGACGAATGGGACTTCGTCGAAACGTCGCCAAGACACTTCCAATTTTACGCGGGAGAAAACCCGAACAACCAAAGACCTACATACAAACACCCGCGAAAACCTCAGAAAACACACACACACACACACACACACACACACACACACACACACACACATATATATATATATATATATATACATACATACATACATACACACACATACACATACACATACACACACAAATATATATATATATATATATATATATATATATATATATATATATACTTGTTATTTGCATTTAAAATGAATTTTGTTTTGGCACAAAGTTCATATGATTAATGCCTCAATTTCTGCTGATTTATTTCAAAAAAAAATCACAATAAAAAACAACCACTCTCTTTTGTATCATTTTGATTTTCCCTAATGGACTTTACAGTTACATTAAGTGTTCATGTTTATCTCAAAATTTAGTAAGATTTTTAAATAACAATTAAAAACAATGATGCAAACATACACTAAGAAACTATTTCTGATGCAGATGAGAACCAACTAGGCATTAAAAGCATCTTAAAACACTCAAGTACTCATACATTTTAATTATCACCAATTAAATAATTATATGGATTTCTTCTTCTCCTTTTTAAACTTAGCAATTTTTGTTTAATATTTTTCTACAGTTAAAGTCTTTGTCCAATGTTGTTATTTAAACACATGCTAACATATACATCTGAGTTATTATATTTTTCCCATTTTTGCAGAAAACAAACCTGTTTAACGTTTTGTAACATCCAAAAACATTCTCCAACTAATTAATTCTACTAAAACAAATATTAAAATTCCTAAAAATAACTGTCATAGTTTTGTTTAAAACTTAGTCAATAATTTTCTGTGAATTTTTATTACCACAAACAAATTTAATATTAAAGCTATATATGAAATAGAATTTGGGAAAAAAAGAAAAAAATAGAATAAAAAAGTATCTCAACAAAAGTGAACACTGTCAATTTAGATGATTGATAGATAGATAGATAGATAGATAGATAGATAGATAGATAGATAGATAGATAGATAGATAGATAGATAATCAATTTGCTGGGAAACAACAGGGAAGAAGTCTGTCAAAGCAGACCAAACACAAAGAAAAATCTGGGAGATGTTTTATTTCATTTATTTTTTAAAAAAATGTATTTCAATTTTTCTTGTAAGAGTACAATGCTTTAAAGCAATCCAACAGAACCAGAACTTTTTCATTATGCTTACTATTCATCATAGGTGATAGAAACTCTTTATCCCACAGAACCCAAACAATCTCCTATTTAGGAAGTAAAGAAGTGAAAACAATGAAGAACAATTTTCCAATACAGGAAACCATAGTAACCCAATTTGTGGGGTTCTTATAAATGAAGCTAACTATATTCAGCATTCATTAAGCGGTTTTAAGTGCTGTTCTCCCTTCCTTTCTCTTATAAATATTTTTTAAATATTTTTTTAAATATAGAATATTGCCTACCCAAACCAAGTGGGCTGTCCTTCCATTTATATTTAATACAAAGCTGCCAACTATTGGCTGCTGACTTTGGGCTTTATGACAATGTAATAAGGATTATTACATGTTTCCAGAGTTCAGAAAAGCAGTTGTGTCTTCTTTAGGTTTCTGCATACCTATACAGACTGGTGGGTTGGGCTGCCAGAAGTACCGATTTTCTACCTGAATGCAGGTTATTCGCTCATCTCCTTGCAGCTCATAGCCAGGATCACATTGAAATAGCACCATGTCCCCAGGTTCTCTTCCATCTCCGTTACGGGTTCCATTCATGGGGACGCCTGGATCTCGACATGCCGTGGCCACAGAGCCTAGGAAAGAAAGAAAAGGGAAAGAAATAAATCAAAGAAAACTTTGATTCTATTTTTGGAAAAAAGTAATTAGCACATCATAGGGATCCTAAATATCTTTTTTTCTTGCAGGAAATGATCATGGCAAATATGATTCACATCTATTAAAGAATGTGTAGAGGCTGGGGAAGTACTGGGAGAAATATTAGGAATAAGCAACTAAAAGATAGGAACTGTTAGAAAATTATTTAATAAAAAAGGAATTCAATCCAGGATTGCAAAAATCCTGGCAAGATAAGGTTCACAATATTCAAAGAGACACCAGTTTAATAAACTTGCTAATAAATGAGAGCTTGCAGTATCCAAATCCTCAAGATTCCATACTAAGAGTGTCATAAAAACCATCTTATTCAATCAAATCAAATCAACAATCAAAGAGAGAAGCAATCTAGAACTAAGGAGAAATTTCCTGACAGTTAGAACAATTAAACAGTGGAACCTGACTCCAGAAGTTGTGAATGCTCCAACACTGGAAGTTTTTAAGAAGAGACTGGACAACCATTTGTCTGAAATGGTATAGGGTTTCCTGCCTGAGCAGGAAGTCCCTTCCAACATCATTATTATTATTATTATTATTATTGAAAATTTTTAAAATTTTTACAGTAAAATCCCTTTCCCCAGTACCTCCCAACCCACCCCAAAACCCTTGCCCAATCTTCCCAGAGGTGAATACAGGCTTAACTAGAACTTAAAAGAAAAAAAAGAAAAAGAAAGAAAAAAAAAATTTTTAAACCCAAATAAACCTTAAACAAATATAGTTACAATCAATAAACAAATTGTAAAATACTTTAACTCCATTATATATAAAGAACATAAAGAGGAAAATTAAATGTAAATTATTCAAAAGCTAGATGGTATTCTCTTATATCATACTTATATTGAATAAAATTTATCCATATCTATAATTCAAAACTTCCGTTTCTTTCACAATTAATAAACCAATCATCTCTCTAAGTTAATAACATTACAAAATATCATATTGCATATAAAGTGAATTAGTTAGAATCTAATCCACCATTAAAATATTATAAACTTTAAATATAAATTATTCAAAAAGCTAAACAATATTTTCTATTATCATACCTATATTATATAAAGTTTATCCATCTTTCTTTATTATCACCATCAAAAACACACATATAAACATTGTTTGTACCATTAAAACTCCCTTATACGTATTTAAAACAAAATATTCCTTTAAATGCTCCTTAAGTTTCTAAACATGCACTATTTATCTAAAATTTTCATTCAATCTCCCTAATATCATACATATATTATATAAAATTTATCCCTCTTTCTTTGTCATCACAATCCAAAATACACATATAAACATTAATTGTACCATTGAAATTCCCTTATACATATTTAAAACAAAACATTCCTTTAAATGCTCGTTGAATTTCTAAACATACACTTCTTATCTAAAGTTTTCATTCTCCATAATCTTCTCTCCCCTTTTCCAATGACCAGTTCCATCCGCAATGGACTATAAATAACCTTCATCTCCACTTGTTGAGACCCCTCAGTCTGTGATTTTCCAACTTTCATCAATACAGCTTCTTCAGGCTGCAATTCTACCTTCTTCTCTTCCAAGACTTTAAACGTCAGAGGTGACGATGAGCATGCTCCCAGGACCGAAGTATAAAACTCCTTTGCTTTAAAAACAGTATTAAGTCTATAACGTGTCCCCGCATAGCTCACCACTATTCCAATCGGGATGTCCCATCTGAACGGCATCTGCCTCTTTTTAAGTTCATCTGCTAAAAAAGCAAACTCCTTTCTTCTTCTTAAAATTTTAGATGGAATCTCCTTTAAAATTATAACATCTTGTGCTGCAATCTGAAACCTCTTATTATAAAAAACTTGTATAATTTCATTGTGTAGGGATCTTTTTCCAAAGTAAATTACCACATCTCTTGGCAGATTTCTTTGCTTTGCAACCCAAGAGTTAACTCTAAATATTTTTTCAATTTCTCTGAGTATTTCCTCTTTTTCTCTGTCCAAAATCACAGCAAAATCATTTGCAACCATCTCTCTCAGATCTCCTTGCAGATGTTCACTCAAGCCTCTGATTCTTAAAGCGAATTCCATCTCTCTGTATTGAAACATAAGAATCTCATCTTGAAAATTTTCATCTTTTTTTCCATGCCATCAAATTTTCCCTCCAACACCTCCACTTTATCTGCAACTTCTTCAACACGAAAATCCAACTTTTCAACAACAGAGGCAAGTCCTTTTAAAGCCAAAACTATATCTTGCCTCAAGATCCTGTTATTTTCCACTAAAATCTCTTTCACTTCTCCCCTAATTTGAGATATAGCATTTCCCATTACATCTTGCAAATCTTTTACCATTAGTGACTGTACAGAAGAAGAGGGTAATAATGTTGATTTAGGTTGTTGCACTGTTAATATCACCGAAGAAGAAACCACCTTAGGAATTGTAGAAATTACTGGGCGTTTTGAAGCCATCTTAAAAGAAAAAAAAATATTTTCCTCTTTCCTCCTTCTTAAAAAATACAAAAAAAGAAAAGAAAAAAAGAGTTAAACAAAAGAGAGGGAGATTAACTCAAAAAACCCAAATCCTCCTTCAAAAAAAATCATTGTAATAAGAAAAAGAGAAATAGAAAAAGAAAAAAAATTAAATAGACAAATCCATTCCGTCTCCTTAAAAGAAAAAACTTCAAATTGCCATTTTACTTTCCCTCTCAACAAAGGAAAAAAAAAGGAAAACGAAAGTAACTCTTTATACTTGAAATCCAAACTTAAAATCCAAGTAAAATCAAAAAATAAAATCCTCTAATCAGCTCTGTCTGCTTTTTAAATAACTCACCAGTTCTCTTTAAGCGCGGAGGTGGGAGCGGCGTCTTGCTTTGTCCCAAACAACAAGGGACAAAGGCACCTGAGAAGCAGAGACACACTGAACTCTGTGGGAGCACTCCTTTCACCCCAAAAGAAACTCCTTTGGGGATCTCAAAGGCTCAACCACTATTCAGGGTGAAACTCCCCTCCCTCCCTTGGCCCGGGAAGGAGGTTTCAAACCGCGGAACAGCTGATGCCTGCTGTTCTCAGTGGTTTTAATGCTGTCTCAGGAGGACGGCTACAAAGTAGCCGCCATCACCCGCGCTACACCACTGGAAGTATTATTATTATTATTATTATTATTATTATTATTATTATTATTATTAGTGGTAGTAGTAGTAGTAGTAATAGCAGCAGTATTAGTAGTAGTAGTAGCAGTAGTAATTGCCTGTGATTCTTGCTTCTTTGAACACACCTTATTTTATTCCACTATTCGTCTTATCTACCATCTATTTTGATAATAGTGTGTGTGGCATCATCTAATCAATCATCTATAATGATGCCATTTACACCACGACCTCACCATGTAAAAGAAGATAAATGCACTATTGTGAATTACATCATTTGTGCCACTAGCAGAATAATATTCAGGCTCACTGTCCTGAGATCTTTCTCATAATGTGGCTCTTAATTCACAGCATCTCCAAGACTGAAGCAGCCTAGCTAACTACAGATATTAAAACATAATAACAGTGTTGAAAGGGACCTTGGAAGTCTTCTAGTCCAATCCTCTGCTCAAGCAGGAAACCCTATACCATTTCAGCAAATGGCTGTCCAGTTTCTTCTTGAAAACCTCCAGTGATGGAAAACCACATGACATATTTTGCTTTTCACTGTCCTTTTTGGATAGTATGCAGCAATAGCAATAGCACTTAGACTTATATACCATTTCACAGTGCTTTACAGCCCTCTCTAAGAGGCTTACAGCATATTGCCCCCAACAATCTGGGTCCTCATTTTACTGACCTTGGAAGGATGGTGTCATGGTTCTGATAGATGAAACCCATCAAAAGAACTTCGAGGCAAAATTCTTCCTTAAAGAACATTTTATTTGGGAAACAAAGTATCGGCACTACATAGTTGAACCCAAAAACTAAATTCCCTTTCCCCAGATACAAAGTAACAAAGTACAATTCACACCCCCAATAAACTGTCATAAAGCAGATTCCCCAATTAGCTTAAAGCATGGGCTTTCTCCTCAGCTCCTTAGCCTGCCAAAACGTTAGCAGCTTGTCCTTGGGTTCCCACAGCAGCATCATTATTATGGCTAGCTGAGCTTATATCCCAACCCTCCCTGATTTCTAAAAGCAAGAAAAAACATGTTAAAGGAATAGAGAAAATGGCTGCATTTTCATCAGTTGTCAGAGCAGGAACATCCAATGTTAGCAGCATTGACAGATGGAAGGCTGAGAATCTTGAGCCGGTGAGAATTGAACTGCCAAACTGCTGGCAGCCAACAGTCAGCAGAAGTAGTCTACAGTATTACACTCTAACCACTGTGTCACCATGGCTCATGTATCCAAAGTATGGATACTAACATCCATTGTATGTAATCACTTTTTCCCTTATTTGTTGATATAAATTTTTGAACAAAGTATGACACATTTCTGAGCAAGAATAGGACTGCACTGTCAATGTCAGTTTTGGGTACACAGACCTGTCATTTAACCACATCTGTTTATGGTACACATGTTATTAAAAAATTAAAGTAGCAATAGATGAAATGATACAAAGAAAATGAATAGTGTTGTGCTTTTGAATTTTTACGAGATTAATCAGATTGCCACAGATTGCTCATATACTTATCATCATTGGGAAGTATAAAATAATTAAATTCATTAGTTTTATTAGGTATCAGTGGAAAAAGAACATTCTTTAGTTATAATAAAAAATATTCCAACATCAACAAGAAGTGGATACTCAAAAACCGATTTGTGACATTTTAGTCCAAATAGAAGTAGCATTTCATTAAATATTTTATAATAAAACCGCCAGGAGAAAACTTGACAGATTGAGTGAAAAGAAAGCATATAGTAATTTAATCAGTAATGTTCAACCTTTTGGATCTGCCAATACTGATATAAAACAGGTTTTAGCCTTCAGCAAGTTGTTGCCTTGTTTGTTTGTTTGTTTGTTTAACAGAAAATGCCAAAGTGAGCAAACAAACAAAAATGTCAAACCCTTATTTCATTTTATATGAGGTTACTCAATGCCTTAGAGAAAGTGTCAACTAAATAAATAACAGTTGTAGCACAAGCCACCAGCAGGTTATTATCAAAACACACTCTCCGTTATTATAAGGAAATACGTACTAATCCTGCACAGCAGAAAGATGTGGTTTGTCCTAATGTTGCCTTCACCTGGGTCACTGAACAATGTATATAAATGAAAATTCAGAGCTGACAAAGTAGAAAAAAAGGTCACTTTGTGTCTTTTCCAGAACAAGAACTTGTCTTGAATATTAATAGAACTGAAACTTCCTTAAGGCTTACTGAACAGAACTTCAATAGTCTCAGGAAGGAATTAGCTGATTAATTTAGAAGTGAGTGAGTATCTTTCTCAGGCATGATTCTAACCCTAAGTTAATACTAATATATACAATAAATCAATTTACACATATTATTGAAAGTCAATTTGGGTAGTGGCTAAAGGCACCAGACTAGAAATTGGGAAACCATGAGTTCTAGTCCTGTTCTAGACTTGAGACTAGCTAGGTGATTCTAGGCCAGTCATTCCCTCAGCCTGGGAAGAAGGAGGTAATGGCAAACTACTTCTGAAAATGCTGCGAAGAAAAATGCTCCCTCCACTATCACAACTGAGGAGGCTTCTTGGATAAGAAGGGAAGTGTTTTCTTCCTCAAAAACTGTCCAACTGCCTTTTTTTTTTTTTTTTTTTTGAAAAAGCACCTTTGAGACAACTGTAACCTAGATAAGTAAGAACCTCCATAGGCGCTGTCAAGAAAACTGCATGGATTTATCCAGGCAGTCCATAGGAGTCAAGACTTATTCAAAACCAAATATATTGTAAATATATTATATATGCCATATCCAGTGGTGGGATTCAAATATGTGAACAACCAAATCTCTGTGTGGATGCCATTTCCAGAAGTCCATGGTAGGCCTGGCAACAAAAAATTAGCTACCAGTTCTGCCGAAGTGGTGCAAACTGACTGAATCCCATCACTGGCCATATCATGTTGACTAGGAAATTCTTGAAGTTGACGTCCACGCATCCTAAAATTGCCAACTTTTTTAAAAAAACTTCTCTCTATTCTACGATTCATCTCAAATAAACACTTTATTCCTTACTTAATTACTTACTAATTTATAAGCCACCCAATTTCTGATTCACATTCTGGCTAGATTACAATTAGGAACCAAAATTTATATTTAAAACACATATAAGATGCAACAGAGAGAAAAGCAAAATAATCAAAACAAAACTAAAGAAAACAAAAAGAAAAAATAGCAAGCAAAAAGGGAGGGGTCCACAATTACCCTGTCCTCAAGGTCAATTACTCTAATTAATAACATATCACTCTCTTGAAGGCTAGGGTTTTAAATATATGTATATGCTAAGTAAATGATTAGATTGCCAATTAAAGGTATATTATTTCTCCCTGTATTTTGTTAAAGTGGTAGATATATAAAACCTCAGGAATCTAAAAAATAATTTGTCTTTATATATTCATTAAAGATCTTTTTCAATAAGTTCAAATATTTTAAGCATATTCAGTTCAGTCTTACTGACAGTTCTTACAGTCTTCTGTACTGATCTTTCCTCAGATAATTTTTAAAGGAGTATGTGTATATACTGTATGTACAGTACGTATGTTACATGTTAACTGTTATGTTATGTATGTTAGTTAACATACACATACTGCTAACTCATTTAATTTTAAGGGCTTCCTTTAAATAATCTACATATAAGTTGTCTACTTAGTTAACCTTGACTGAACTTGAAAAGATAAACAGGGTTGGATCTAGTTGGCATTTTAGACAAAAATCCCAAATCAAGAAATTCCAGGGAGAAGAAGAAAACTTTTGAGCACTTAAACGAACGAACTGTCAAAGAGTCAAACCTCTTGAAAAGTCAAACAAAAAAGAAAGACATACAAGGACAGAGAGATCAGTCAGTGGAAAACTACTTCCATATTGTTGCCAAAAACAAAAGAGAACAAAAGGCTATATGAGAATGACAAGGAACTGAAGTTTTAGGAGACTGCCTTCTTAATTATCTGTTAGATTTCATGTGCCCGTTACTGGAGCATTCACCTTCACTACATTAAACATAAATATGTACTATTCATTTATCAGTTTTTCAATGTATAACAGAAGTCCTGTATCTTGTTTTTGTAAAGAATGCAAAATATCTTCCCTTGACACTTCATTATTGACCACATGCTGTTTGTTTTGATAAGATGGAGATGATCCTTCTCGTTTATTTAGACAGACTCTAGCGGCTCAGACAGACTGGCTTACCCTTTTCAAAAATAACTCATCTACTGAGTTCTCTTTTCTCCCAGCTGCAAATTTTGATCAACTGCTTCACTGCAAAGTTTTCATCAACCATGGACACATTTTATTTAAATTGGATTTAAGTCATCATTACTTATTTGTAGAGTTAGTTATAGTTCTTATTGGTTTTGTTTTATAAAACAATGCTTTATTTTATATACACAAATATAAAGTGGTCTTCGATGTATGACCATAATGGAACCTGACCATTATGCTCATAAGTTGTGATGGTTATAAACCATCATGTCACTCACCAGTTTTTACACCTTTTTTTTGCAGTGGTCATTAAGCAAAAGCCACAGTCATTAAGAGAACCCATTGTAAATGCCAACTTTCAGCAAAAACATTACAGGTCATGATTCAGGCGACCATGAGATAATGCAAATGTATCGAGCACCAGGGAAATCAGAAGATTCAGGCAGTTCAAATGAATATAAAGGTTTACTGCAAGCTTAAACTCATAGAATCTGAACTACTAATGGTCAAAAGAAATAAGTGAGAATTAAGAAGGAATTCAAGGTGGGCTGGACTTTGATCTCTGGTAGGCATGCAGGGACTCATGACTGATGATGCCTTTGACCCCTCCCTCAGGCTCGGCCTGGTCATTGCCTACATCAGAGGTCCCCAATCTGTGGGCCATGGCCCAATTGCCAGTGGGCTGCATGAGTGGCTGGTCAGTGTGCACGTGTGTGTGTGCATGCAAGGCTCCACTCATGCATATGGACCCACTTGTGCGAGCCTTGTCATGGGTGTTCGCAGCCCCACTCATGGCTCTACTTGTGCCAGCGTCATCGTGGGCGCTTGCACTCATGCCAGAATCATCAAGGGTGATCATGGATCCACTCACACGAGCCTTGTTATGGGCAATTATGGTTCCACTTGTGTGAGCCTCATTGTGAGCACTTGCAGCCCCACTTAAGCAAGCTGTATTGCGAAGATTGTGGGTGCTCATGCACACACACATGTGCTTGCCTGCCCATAACTATCTCCTCTTTTCTCCCTCCCCCCGCTTTGGGCGGCCAACCTGGAAAGGTTAGGAAACTCTGTCCTACATTATGCCTGCAAATGCAGGCCAGTACCAAGAATTTGAAATGCAGTCATATGACTGCTCGAGTGGTCAGCTATTGGAACTTTGGAACCAGATCATAAATACCTTTAGGGAGATCTGATGTAACATCGAATGGTTGCTACGTGACCAGTTGTAAGCCAAGGACTACCTGCATCTATGTACATATATAAAACAACGTGTTATTGCATGTGTATATGAGTGTATCACTGCTGTGTTTCAGTTTCTAGTACACTGACAATATCTTGATGGAAGGTTAGCAGGTACAGTATTAAATATATTCTTACTTTGATAAATACTCTCAATATTGTCTCTTTTGCAATGTTTCTAAATTGAAAACCTCCTCTTTAGCTTTATGTCTCCCTGTAGGTCTGACCCTCCCTTCTATGTTTATTTGGATATGGGAAATAACTATTATCCTGTAAAAACAAACATTTATTTGACTTTGCTTTATCCCCTTTCAAATGTCTTTTCATTCTGTGATATTTCAACTCTTTACTTACAAACTACCTTTGGAGAAAGTTTTCTGAAAAGCATAAAGGAAAATACATGGTTTTCATAACAGAAAATAAAAATATGAGAAGTATTTGTTGTGTTTCTGTCTCTTGTTTTTCTTTGCTGGATTTTTCCCTGACACGAGGTTAGTTAAATGAGGAGCCAGACTGTCCGGGGATAATATGCTGACTCTGTAAACCGCTTTGAGATGGCTGTAAAGCACTGTGAAGCGGTATATAAGTCTGAGTGCTATTGCTATTTCAAGTTCCAACATCTTCTGCAAATATAGAAAATCAGGCATTTCCAGTCAAATTCCCAATTGGTTCAACAATCTTAATAATATTTTACTCTTTAAGCCTTCTTTTTACATAAAGCTTTTGTTGTTAATTTATTCTATAATATTTATTCTCTGTACTCTATACTTTTTCTGATTCACTTTTTATAATCTTTTTAAATTAGGCAAACATTTCTATAGATTGAAGAGTTTTTAAAATATATTTTATTGATTTTTACAATCACAATCCCTAGGGCCTAGTGAACAGTGTGTTGTCTTAGTTCATATATTTAAAAATCAATCAGTAATAATTAATTAACAGTCAATAATGATTAATTTTTATAATTCCATAATTAATGTATTAATTACTAGTATATTTTTTTGATCTTCCCTTCTTCCGATATTATTCTCCTTCGTCAACCTTAAACAAGTATAATTCTTAATATTTTCATGCATAAATGATTAAATATAGGCATTTTTTTCATATTTATACAAATAATAATGTACATATATGATTTTTTCTAATCAACTTGTGTTGTATTATAAAAAATCACCTTATTAGTTCATCATGCATCCTATTTTCATAATTCTTATTTAAGCTTAATTTCCCCTCAATATTTCAGTCATTCCTCATTCCTAGTTCTCTTCAAATTAATTACCTTTAAAGTTCAAACTTTTCATTTACATATATCATCTCAATATTTTTACATTTCATGTATTGTAAAAAATACTATACTAATATCTTTTATCCCTCTTACTATAGAGCCCCTCTTTATCCAAAATGTTCTGTTCTTTTAACCATATTCAAACAGGTGTTTGGTCATGTAATATTCCATCTGGTAAGCGAATTAAATCTTTTGAATCTAACTCTGGCCTTCTTTTGCCAAGTAGCTTTCCAAGTTAATATATTTCACTTGCCAGGAAGTTCCTGTATTTTTGTGGGTATTGTTGGGAGTGAGAAAGACAAATTGCATAGGATATGTGCTTTTTGTCTCCCAAACTCTAATGATTCTCCTGGCAGTTCTATAGTCCATTTTGTTAAATCTTCTTTCTTGTCCTCGGGTTTGTTTTGATGTCCTGACAAATAAAGTATGTTTTCCATTTTTATTGTTATGGTAAAAGCTTGTAGACTTTTTCCTGTTTTGTGTTAAGTTGTAATTCTCTTCATTTGTAGCTTCACTGTTTAAGTCATTTTCTTCAAGTTTGTGTTCTATTATCTGATTTGTTTGTTCATTCTTTATCATCATTTTCTGAGATTTTTTTTATTGTACGTTTAGATTGGAGATGTGCTCATTTATGTCATCAAACTTGTTTTTGATCTCCTCATGGTTTGAATCCATTGTCATTTGTATCTGTCATAGCATTGCATACATTTCCTCCTGAAAAGTATTTGTCTTGTCTTGGAATATTGCTTCCGGAGGTCTCTGATATTCCAGGCTAGATCTTTCAGGAGTAGATATTAGATGTGGTTTCCTGTCATTTTTGAATAAGTATACAATATCCATATTATCTCCCCCTTCCAAATAGTCTTTCATCAGTGCCATAGTCTCTATGATTAGCCTTGTCAAACCAGCCAATCTCAGAATCCAAACTATCCAATTTTCTTAGTTTCTAGATTTATCCAGACTGCAGTATTATAGATTTCATTTAAATATATTTCTTTTTCCCTTAAAAAATTAATTTGCCACTTCCATCTATGGAGGAATGGGGGTATAGTCCCCTCCCTTCACTTTCAGAGGATTTCTTACTTTGGGGGTTTTTCCCAAGGAATCAGTTACAAAATAAAAGAGAGAAAATCAATACTCTCACTAATTCCAAGCATGCTATTCACCGTTGTTCTACTTTATGTTCTTGGACTTTGGCTACAAGTAGCTTGGGCTAGACACTGGTGTGCAGCTAGCCTTTTTCCTGTTGGGTTAGAGGGCTTCCCCCAGATTGAACAGATTGACTGCCATCATTCCATGTTCATCGGAGCACTCCTCTCTCTTTGTCGCTTCTCCGGGGGGACTTTTGACCCATTTGCGGTTCCCTGGCAAAACTAGAGATACTAGATGAGGGGTGTGGAGCTCTGCAATCCCATGGCAGTGCACTATGGTGCAAAACCAGAAAATGAAGTCTCTAATTTGGAGTTTTAATATAGTTACACATACCTCTTTTTGGAAAACGGAATATACCAAAATCTATCTATCTATCTATCTATCTATCTATCTATCTATCTATCTCTCCTTCCTTCCTTCCTTCCTTCCTTCCTTCCTTCCTTCCTTCCTTCCTTCCTTCCTTCCTTCCTTCCTTCCCTTCTTCTGTTTACCATCAAGAACTAAACACATAATGTTTTGCATAGTACCACTGAAATTTTCTCACACTTTCTGGAATTACTCATTTAATATACTGTAGAATAATATTTACTTTGTTTGCGGCTACTTCACATTCATGATTCATCATTCTGTGATGGATAAATCCCAAGGTCTCCTATACTTCTATCATCACCAAAATACAATTACAGACAGAGGGGGGAGTTCCATTTAAAATACTTTGTATGATGAAATTTTATCCCTTTTCAATTACTGTATTCTAAGAAGTTCTATCTGCCTAATCTCCCAGCACTATCTTTCTCAACAATGACTCCCAACTTTATGCCATTACAAAATTGCATGAATACATTGCTTTATCCACTGCCACAGTTATTAAAATTAAATATTAAACATTTTCCCCAAGACTAATCCTCAATCATTTCCCTTGAAAGGTTCTACCCATAGATTCAACACCATTCCCTATTCAGTGAATTATTGTACTTTTTTTATACCCTCCATTCCACTTCACATGTAATGTCTGCTAGCCAGCATGATTGAAAATCTCAGCAGTCTTGTGAGTAATATCTTCTTATCTCATCCATTTCATCAATTTTACCAGGGCTAATCAGTTTTATCGGAACAATTCTGACTAAACATTTTTAACCTTATTCAATATAGAAATTAAATTGGCTGCAGAAATGGAAGGCAAAAAAGCGAAGTTTAAACTATGTCAGAAGATCCATAAGGTATAATTTAAAAAAAAAATCAAGTCACAGCTGTAACAGTTGAAAGTGCCACCTTTTTTGTGTGCATTGCTGGTCAAGTACAAAGTAGCAATCTCATGATTACATTCATCACCCCAACCTTTTGGCAGACATACACAAACACACTTGTTGATTGAACTGTTTTTTGGTTTATAGTAGTGGAATATCTGAGTTTACAAAACCAAAGTTTAGAGTTTGCTAAATATGTATCATATTATTCTTATGCAGATCTCCTAATTCCAACTGAAACTAGCATTCTGTTTTGTTCTATTCTTTTCTATTTTTCCATTTAAATTAGTACAAACAAACAAGGAAACACATAGGCTCTAAGAAGAATGAAGCCCTTAGTCTAATTTATTCTTTATGTGAACCATTATTTTGCCGTCATTTCCACATGTCCGGATTTCCTGTATCCCACTCCAAAGATTACAAAATGGTAAATGTGAGTAATTTGTTTGGAACTATCTCCTTCAACTACTGAAGCCGATATTTTTTAGCTTTGCTGGTGTTCACCATATGACAGGAAAAATCATATTCTCCCAATGAGTGATTTGAATCCCAGAAGGAATGTTCAGAAGATATGATCAGAACATTAAGTTACTGACCATGATAGTGCCTTGAGATTTTGAAGATGGTGCCATTTTTAGAGCATCACCGAGTTTCAATCACACCAGCATGGCCGCAAATTTGAGTTTTTCACCATGCCTTGCAATTACCCAAATCATAAACTAACAACTGCATCATCTACAGATTCTGTCAGCATCACAAATTAATGATTTGAGTCTAAAAAAGTTACAGTATGAAAAGAGAGATATATCAACATTTAATTATCAAAAGTAGATATATGCTGAAACTTAGATAGACTATAATTTTGATGTTGTGTATTGGAAAGCATATGAAAGCCTGATAATCAAAGCAAATTGTTTTTTCAATTCTCCACATTGGTCAGAAGTTCTTACTGTGATAGCAGTCTGGTTTTCTTTTATATAGATATTCTACATTAAGTCATGCACCAGTATATCTATTTAACCTGGGTTTTCTGCTAATTTTGCTTCCTTTAAAAGACTTGTAATTATTTTATTGTATTGGGAACACAAACCTGGGACATGACTGATTGACACAAAGCTACTGCACAGTTTGTTCCAAAGTATCCCAAGTAATACATTTCTCTGTGTCTTTCATGAGATAGGAAAGACAAATTCAGCAATCTGACTCTTCAAAGAAGTTGGATTGTCAACAATCAAAGCTATTGAATCATACCAATTTTCACTCTGGCCACATACTGAGCATTTTGTACTTCCACTGAATCAAATGTTAACTTTAAATAAGTTTAATGAAAGAGAAAGAATTAACAAAGGAGAGTGGATTAATAAGAAAGATAAAGAGAAATTGTGGCAGAGTAGACTTGTTCTTTGATATTATGATACTGCATTTGAGTTAGTTGAAGAAAGCACTTTTTTGAAATTTCATAAAATACAGTTTTGTTCATCAAAAAGAAATCTGAGAATCTGGAATAAATTAGATCATATGAAAGACCAACTAATATATCAACTAACTTTATCTTGAAAGTGTTAATTTTAATATTAGGTCAGTAAATTGTTCAATGTTGGCTTTTATGGCTTGGGAAATTTGACAAGACCTAATTAACAAAACTTGCATTATTTAATTCATTTTAATTTAAAACATTTACAGACTTCCCCAAGATGGCCAGTTCTGGGTTATGCACATGAGTAAATGAAAAACAAAATATCTCAAAGTAAAACAATGCAATTGTCATGGTTCCGATAGAAGAGACCAGTAAAAACAGAACTCCAAGGCAGAAACCTTCCTTAAAGAACATATTTATTGGCTACAAAGTATTGGCACAATCAAAAGTGAAACCAACACTGAAGTTTCCTCTCAAAGATTACAATGTTGCAAAGTCGAACTTCCCACTCCAGCATCATGTCATAAATCAGATTCCCCAATTAACTACTTTGGCGGGCTTTCTAACAGAAAGCTTAGCCCTACAAAATCCAGGCAGCAATGCCCTTGGTTCCCACAGGACAATTTATTGTTTTGTCTAACTATAAAAGCACACATCCCCACTCCCATACTGTGAAAACTGAAAACAAAGTAGAATTTGTTTTCTTTAGCCAAATTCGTTGAAGAATTGACATCAATAATTCCACCCATCATTTTTATCATAAATGGACATTCCCACTCATCCTAGAGCTTAAAGACCACCAAAGCAGGATAATTTTAAGTGATTTCTTAAGAAAGAAAGATAAGAGCCAATTATACATAGGGATAGTATTTTCCATAACATATGGGCTACCACCAAGAAAATCTCTCTTCTAGTTCTAGACCTCTTCAATACAAGTTAGGGCAGACCCTCTAGTAATGTGTCAGTGCACACACCATTCTGGAAAGTCCAAAGTTTCCCCAGATTTTACCACTGTTATGCTTCCAGGTGCAATTCAAGATGCTGGTTAACTCATTTAAAGCACTGTATATGGCAGAGCCAAGTAACTTCTGGGATCCCTTATATCTGCCTACCTTGCCATATTTTTATGCAGATTATGCACTGCATATCCTATAAGAGCATATCTCCAGATCCCTTCTGTTAAAAGTGCCAACTTGTGGGACTGAGGAGTTATGCTTTCTCTTTTACAGTGTCTGAATTATGACATACTTTAGTTCTGAGTTTGCACAGCCCTGATCTTTATGGCCTTTGATAAGACTGTGTAGACCAAGGGTGGAAGGGAGGAAGAAAACCAGACAGCCAGACAGATAGACAGTCATTGACTAATTAAACTACAATCTAGAAGGAATTTTTGCAACATTTTGAAAATTTAGATTTTGAACCAGGCAGAGCCACATGTGTATATCAACTTACTTGAAAATTGAATGGCAAATCCAGATTTGCTGATATAGAAGTCTGTGTCAAATTGTATTGTCACTACATTGAGAGTGCTGTGGATGCCTTCTGGAATAAGAGAGCCACTAATTTCTTTTAACAGCATGTCATTTTCAGGTGGACCATCCCAAACACGTAGAATATCATGTGATGCTTCAGTATCAAATGCTAGAAACTGGAGGCTGTAAAAAACATCAAATATTAATGTCTATTTCAAATAAAGAAATAGGTAAAATAATTGCAACTAAATCTATGCTATGAGTTACCCTTAGATGAGATCATGCAGGGGAGAAAGACACTTGGTTGATAATTAAAAGATCTACATAAAGAGGCCTTAGATGCACAAGGTACTTTGCATTGTGTGAACAGCATTGTTTTCTTTACTGAGATAAAGATTCTCCTCCATGGGTCTTTATGCCTTGAAGACGTATTATGTAGATCTAATATAAGAAAATATTTGGTGTATATGCAATGCATGCACCAAAGTTTCTTCTGGCACTGAACAGAAATGTCAGATGAGGCTTCTGTATCTGTTAGCACTGCTAGACTAGGAGTCATAAGGAAGGCAAAGTAAAGCAATGAACCCATCCATTACTTCTTAGAGATTCCAAACAACCATCAGTCCTTTATCAACCATCAATTCAGCCCCAACCTTACAATTATCTTACTCCCTAAAGATATGGGACAAATATTTGGTCACTCAAAACTGCTCTAAGTCATTTTAGCCCAGCAGATAATGTAGTAGATAAAGCAACTACTATGGCCCATCTGCCAAGCACTATCCCAGCTATGTTTATATTTATATTGAAATTTCCCCAAATAATATAACAGCTTAAATTCTGAATAACAGGCAAAATCTATACTAATAAATGCGTTCCAGCCAGATTTCTTAGTTTTTGTATTTCAAAAGATTTTTTCTCCTCAGTCTATCAATTAAGATTGTCCTGGAGTACCTGACAATGTTTCCTGGATCGACTTCGATTATCCACATGCAACGCAGATTATTATCATAAGGAAAGGGATAGCCAGGGGACAAGATTCTTCCTGAAGATTCTCCTTTAAAACGACCTCCACATTCAGCTGGTGAAAACAAAGTGGAAAATGGTAATTATTTCTGATAAATATTGATTATGATGTTTATGCAGCAGCTAAAACATGTAGAATAGGAGGAGTTTCATTCCAAACTTATTATAACATCATCTCTGGGTTGAAAAGCAGGTTGTCCTCACTTACTGACTGCTTCATTCAGCAAGCATGCCAAGTTACAAGGGCACTGAAAAAGGAGATTCATGATTGATCTTTTACCTTGTAGTATCCCAGCATCCCTGTGCTTACACGATCACAATTCCGGTGCTTAACAAGCAGCACACATTTATGATGGCCCCAGTGCCCCACAGTCAAATTATTGCTAATTATGGCCTTCCAGTTGGCTTCCAGAAAGCAAAATAAATGGGGAAGCTTACAGGAAATTGCCAATTAGCGACTTAAGTACTCAATGACCTGTGGGAGTTTGTTTAATACTGCACTCAGAACTGATAGTATAAAATTGGTAATGTTGTAATGTTGCACTTAATAATTGCTTTGCTTAGCAATGGCGTTGCTGGTCCCAATTAAGTGAGGACTACTTGTAATATGCAGAGTGTATACTGTTCCGATATAGATTGGGATCAATAGGTGAAGAGAAAAGAAAGGGAATCCAACCCTTATTATTTATATAATCATTCAATGCCTTTAACTGTTGAAAAAAATAATGAAGAACAATGTAAATCTTGGATGCTTTAATTTGAACTGAAAAAAATGAGATTTTAACTGGGTTTTGATGATTAGATCTGGTTTATGATGATAGAAGTACTTTTTGTTATGGTTCACTCTAGTTCAAATGGCCATTGATTTATAGGTTTTTATCTGTTTCAAAGAAAGTCAGAAGTTCCTTTGTTTTATAGTTTGTTCTTCTTGCTTGCACTCACTATGTTTTTTAATTATCCCTTTCCTATCTTTCTAACTCCTTCTCTTTGTTTTTCTTTTTTGGTATTTTTACTTTTTTTAAAAAAAATGTTTAAACATAAAAAGGAATGAAGAAGAGACAAAATGAGTTAATGTTCTAGGACAACAATTTTCAGGATCTCCTCCATACCTTAAACATGATTTTGTGTGTGTGTATGTGTGTGTTTAATGTGTGTGTATTGCTATTCCATGATTATGATGCAGTTTATCAGTAAAATCAGGAAAAACCTGACTGAAATGCCTTCTTATTCATAAATGTCACTTGGGACTTGATCAATCATTATCCTTCTGTATAATCTACATCACAACATTGTTTTGAGAAAAAAGAAAAAAAGTTCATAAAATGAAGAACAATACAAATAAAAGTACTCCTTTGCAAAGCTAGTTTAGAGAAAAGAAGGATAGGGAGGAAATGATAGCAGTATTCCAGTAGTAATATACTGCCACAAAGAAGAGGGGGTCAACTTATTTTCCATAGCAGCAGAAGGCAGAACAAGAAACAATGGATAGAAACTAATCAAGGAGAGAAGCAATCTGGAATTAAGGAGAAACTTCCTAACAGTGAGACCAATTAACCAGTGGAACAGCTTGCCATCAGAAGTTGTGTGTGCTTCATCACTGGAGATTTTTAAGAAGAGACTGGACAGTCACTTGTCTGAAATGGTATAGGGTATCCTGCTTGAGTGGGGGGCTGGACTAGAAGACTTTGAAGGTCCCTTCCAGCTCTATTCTGATTGATTGAAAGTGATAGAGGTATACTTCTGATAATAAGAAACTGATTACCGATACAAGATGGCAGGGGATAATCCCAAGTTCTCCTTTCTCCAGTCATGCATTTTAGAAGACTACTCCCATGGAGAGTGTAACCAGGATTACATCCATAAATTATAGTGCTGCCAGCAAAATGGCCTTGATCACTGATTTTGTATCCAAATTGTGGAACACCTGGATCCTCACAGTGAGAAAGTTCAAAACCTATGAAAGGAAAGAAAGAAAATCAACAGTGTTTCCAAGATAGATTTTTCCCCCCAAAACATATATTGTTATTTAAAAGTAGGCTGTTTAATGCAATCATTGTTTCTTTGTAGCCAATTAGCTTTTGAGCCCTGATAGCAGTGGTTAGAATGCCATATTGCAGGCTAACTCTGCCCGCAGCCTGGAGGGCAATCTGGACAGGTTCAAAGTTGACTCAGCTTTACATCTTTCTGACATTGGTAAAATGAGGACCCAGATTGTTGGGAGCAATATACAAATAATGCTGACATTCTAAACTACCTAGAGAGTGCTGGAAAGCATTATGGGGCAGTATTTAAGTTCCTGGCCTAGTATTTTTGTTACTACTAATATTTTGAGTTGATGATGAAAGGAAGAGAAATTAATAAAATTGATCAAAAAAAGTTTAGGAGAATTCTTTATCCCAAGCCAGACATTTTGACCATCCATTGAACAATTTGACCATCCAATGTTTATCTTCACAAACAGCATTATATGTATTATATATTTATTTTTAATAGTCAATATATATTAGCTTGGACATACATTTGGATGACATATTATGCAGCTCTTTCTAATAATATATATTCAATATTATTTCTGATTACCTTGGAGTGCACTGTTTTTATCATGTATATAGCAATAACAATAGCATTTAGACTCATATACTGTTTCATAGTGCCTTACAACACTCTCTGAGTGATTTACAATGTCAACATATTTACCCCAATAATTTGGGTCTTCATTTTACTGACCTTGGAGGGATGGAAGTCTGAGTCAACCTTGAGCTGGTCAGGATCAAACTCCTGGCAGTGAGCAGAGTCAGTCCGCAATACTGCATTCTAACTACTCAGCCACCACAGTAAAATAAAGGTCAGAATAATTTCTTACTTGATTCTTTATTTTATTTTCTGAAATACTTACTGGTATATACGAGCTGAAACCCTTCATCTGTACCCTCAGCATCTGAATTAAATTCAAGCCAAAGATGATTTGATGTACTGCTCAGTGTTAGTCCTCTTAGAGAAGCTCCAGTAAATGCACCCAACAAATGTGCTGTATTATCTTTCCCATCATATATCTGAAAAGCAAATTGACTTTAGATAATTTCAATAAGCAGAAAACAGAGAGTAAACACAAAACTTCCCCTAAGATAGATAAGGACTGCTGAATTTACTTAGTTTGATAACACTGAGTATTGCCTCAAGATTCTTAGTACTTTTAAAAAAATGCTAAATTACTTTTTAAAAAATCCATGACAAAGGTAGGACTTCCACTTCAGCACATGATTTATAAACAACTATTTACATTGACAGTCAGCATTTTAATAATGTCCCTCATTTTCTCTTTTCAAGTCATATTAAAAGAGTCTCTGAAGTTTATTTCTATGAAAACAGTTTACTAATTCATATACTGATATCAAAACAAAGCAAATGACTGCAGTGGAACTAACAAACAAACTAGCTATAAGTCTAAAGGACATTGTAATCTATATGCAAATTAGATATCTAGGCTGCGTAGTTAGCTTTGAAGTACCAATTTATTTATTATCTTAAACGATTTCCACTCCCTTGCAGATATCCTTGGAAAATGAGGGGAACATAAGAAATTCTTAAAAAGATAAGGATTATGTACACTTCATATACTAAACTTGGTTACTAAATTAACCCATTTTATGGTTTCATCTAATACACTAAATTATAAACTGCCAGATATGCTGGGTTCATACAACATACAGAGGAGAGAGAGACACAGAGAAAGGGAGAGATAGTTTTTACTTTATTATGTTATAAAAATATAGTTACTACTGGTAGATGCTAAGTTGTTTTTTTTAAAAAAAAACATGGCATAAATTTAGCAAAAGCTCTAATAACTTTTCCAAATTTCAAAAAATAGTTTACATTTGCTTACAAAGTGATGTAGAGCTGATCTTTGAGAAGAAGAAATGAATAAATGAATCATTAAGGTGGGACTTACAGAAAAGATAATAATGTCTTTAGAAAGAGGGAAGTAGGAGAAAGAAACTCAAAATAACCCCATCTTGATTTTCTTTACTATAAGATGCAACAGAGAGAAACTTAAAGAGGCTTTTGAGATCCTGTTATTCTAGGTGATCACAATAAAGAGTAGCTCTATAAACCCTTTCATGCCTATTCATTGACCTAGTCCAAGTTGAAGAAGTCAGAGCAGTCACAGATTGACCCTCATGTGGTTCCACATATTTATGACCAAGGCATGCAAGCATTATCAGTTACTTATGAAACACACTACATTAAGCAACAACTACTTCTGGACATAATTTCAGCATGCATGAAACTTCTCAGGGGAAAGGATTCTTGAAATGCCATGGGATGTATATTCCTAGGAAAGCATAAGTAGAATCTCAGGCTTAAAGCAATTCTTCCTCTAGATACCAGAGTGGACGGTGCCAAATTAATCCTCAATTGACACCCAAATTTAACCCACTGGCTTTTTTTTCTCTCCTGCATGACTTATTCAGGTAAAACTGATCTTGTCCATCCCCACAGGTATATCTTCACATCTGGTTGCAAGAAGTTCAACAGAAGATCCTCTCCACTGTACATCTGCTCTTTGGAATCAGGATAAGGGAAGAGTAGCTCAGATACCCCACTCAGATTTCAATTAGGAAGTGAAGCAAGACATTTGTTGTATATCTGAAGGTTTTATTATTCAGCGCTCAGTAAGGAATTTTAAGAAATCCTCAACTTACAGCCATTCATTTAATGACTGTTCAAAGTTAAAAAAGTGACCTATGACCAGTGCTCACACTTATGAACTTTGTAGCATCCTCCTGGTCACATGATAAAAATATGAGTGCTTGGCAACTGGCATGTATTTACGATGGTTGTATTTAAGGTGGGCTCATATGATCACCATTCGCAGCCTTCACAACTGGTTTCTGACAAGCAAAGCAAAGGGGGGGGGAGCCAGATTCACTTAATGACCGCTTGGTTAACAACTGCAGTGTTAACAAAAAGGATTGCAAAGTTGGGCACAACTCACTGAACAACTGCTTTATTAAGCAACAGAAATTCCGGTCCTAATCGTGGTGGTAAGTCGAGGACTACCTGTTCTGCTGAGCGTCAGAAATGATGCAGCCTCTTCCTGAAATCAATATGTGTCCAGGACTGTCTTTTCCAAATTCAACCCCCTGTCTGGGCTGTTAAATTTCATCAAACTGAGTTTTTAAATAACTGGTTTGCATGAACTGAACAACGACACCTCTGCTTTAAATCCAGGAGTTAGTGTGCTATAAACCGATGCATTTATTTTACAGAAAAGTGTGCAGATGTCATCCAATTAACACCATTTTAATAACCCACCTGTTTTGATCTCAAAACTCAAAGCAAGTTTTAATTCCATTACATGTTCAAATATCAAACAAAGAAAACAAATAAAGAAAAGCAATAAGGATATATTTGAGGATACCCTATACTCTATTTTAAACAGAGACCAATATGATCTTTCACTGATTGGTCGATTGATTGATTGATGACTGACTGATTGATTTTTTTTATGATAAAAATGCTTACAGTAGCATTCTGGAAGAACGAAAGACTAACTATATCTAGGCATACACACAAAAAATATACATTCAGTTAAAGTTCAGTTCATGAGACTGGATAAGGTTAGTCAGAATTCACTTCCACAGATTGGAAATGGTGGAGTAATTCTGTGAAGAATGATACTTTGATATTTAATTGGACATGCTTTATTCCTTCATAATGTTCTGCATCTTTCTTGACCAATGTTTCTCAACTCTAACATCTTTAGGATTGATGGACTTTAACTCCCAGAATTCCCTATTGGCTGGGGAATTCTGAAATTTGGGAGTTAAAGTCCACCCAACTTAAAAGTTGTTGAGGTTGACAAACACTGTCCTAGACTCTGAAATCAATTGTATCTTCAATCTAAACAAGAATCATTTGTTAATATTTTTTAAAATATAACTTAGAATTCTCTTGCAAGCTCTACCAAAACCTTTAAAACATATTTCTGAAAAAAGATATTACTTCTGTTATTTCAAATTATCACACATATGGTCCTTAATACATCCCAAATCTCCCTTTCCCTAGGTAATGTAATCTTTTTTAATGTTAATTATTAGACAGATATATACTCAAAAAGACAATCCATAAAATATTTGGGTCCCCAAGTTGTCCAGCAGCATACTTTCCTTGAATAAATCCTTATGAGCAAATTCAGAAGAAATTCTACTCGCTGCCATTACTGCTGCTTAGTGAGACAGTTGCTAAGTGAGTTTTGCCCCATTTTACAACCTTTCTTGCCATAGTTATTCAATGAATCACTACAGTTGTTAAGTTAGTAACATGGCTGTTAAGTGAATTTGGTTTCCCCATTGACTTGGCTTGTCAGATGGTCACAAAAGATGATCACATGACCTTGGGATACTGCATCGGTTGTAAATACAAGTCAGCTGCCAAGCATCGGAATTTTGATTATGTTTTTCATCACAATTGTGATGAACTGTTTTTCATCACAGTTGTGTGAAAAATAGCCATAAGTGTCTTTTTTTCCCAGTGCCATTAGTGATTACAGTCACTAAACAAACTATTATAAGTCAAGGACTACCTGTATAAATTGCTATTAATATATTATACAGGTGTACATTGACAGGGATTCATACTTATGCAGCCCAAATCCATGACAAAATAAAAAAATGTCATTATTATTTATTGTTTTTAGCTACTTAAAATAAAAAGAAAGCACAATTTATTTTACTTTTCCTTGATGATTTAACTTGAAATAATTTATAATAGCCTAATTAATGGTACCTATTTTCAGAAATAAATGCATCTCGCCCAAAATTGAACATACCTTAAGAACATCTGCTTGTGCTAAATGGAATGTTCTGGCAGAAATATTAATTCCCTTCCCTGCTTGCACCTGAATGCTGTAAATACATTCGTGATTGTTGTCATAGTTGAGGGGATAATTGGGGGACAGTAATATTCCTTCATTAGTGGTGGCAGAAGCTCCACATTCAGCTGCAGGTAAAACAGAATTCAGTGTGTAACTTAATAGAAAAAATACATGAAATTGCAATTTAATAACTGTCCTGCCTGGTCAATGTAAAATTCCTGATAGATATAATCATAAGGAACAAAAAAAAAGTTCATTTTCAAATTCTTCTTCATCTTTTTCTTTTACATTATGTCCCTTGTGTTTTATTTTCCTTTTATTTATTTTTATGGACATTTATGAAAACAGAAATAAAGAAGAAATGGTGATACCTTGGAACAGATGTACAGAATTGGAGGAAAATGTTGATTCAATAGAATTAATACAGGGGTAAATGGCAGTAATAATGATGGGTAAGAAAGAGTTGTATTTCAAAAGTGATAGGGGAAAAAGGATAAAGAAAATAAAGCAATTTCACACAGAAACTACATTAAGGATGACTTTAGAGAATACTTCATTAAACGAAAGGGAATTATACTGTAGGAGAAGTGTCATTTATCCTTATGAATTGCAGTATAGTTAAAAGAAAGAAGAGGGTAATGAAAATACCTGGTTATAATAATGGTAATATTATTAATACAATGAAGGGCAAGGAGAAGTTTGGAAAGTCAGGGATTTAGAATGCTACCTCATTCAAACTCAACACTAAAATTAGGATATCATTTATTTTGGTCACTCCAGTAAAACATGTAGCATTGTGAAAATCATTGCATGTATGTAGATATATAATCTGGAAGCCTCCCTTTCTTAATAATGCTTCTGAAAACATACTAGCCTAAGCAAAATATCTCTCCTTAAAGCATTTTGATTTCATTTCATTTTTCTGAAATGCTTGTAAGGTTGCTTCAAGAGAAGGCCATAGCTATTTAAAATTCTTTCTTATTTTCTTGGTCTTTATGCTGGAAAAACTGACTTTCCTTACACTTCGATAGACAATAATCAGGCCTGGCCTTCAAACATCTATGTTAAAACATCCATGTTAAAAAAGAAGAAGCCAAGATCCTGCTGAAATCATGTGATTGACACTCCACCTATTTTTTATATATGTTGTACCATTTTAATTTTTTTGACCACACCTGTCGACCCCATTAGATCTACCAGGAAATCAGCTCAAGAAGAAAACTAAAAATACACTTAATAAGATTGTCTATATTAACAATGTTGCAAATCTTGTCCTATATAGTGGTATCTCAGTACACAATTGCTTTAAAACTTGTCAAATTTAGTACTCAATGCATTTTGATGCAAAAATGTTGCCCCAGTACTTGGCATTTGTTTAACACTCAACACACTGTGATAGAAAGAGGGCGATGGCTGCAGAGAATGAAAGTCAGCCATGCTGGGAAGGTTATTGCAAAAGAAGAGGTAGAGTCACAGAGGATAGACAGGAAGTCAGCTATGCGGGGAAAATTGCTAACATAGGAAAAGGGGCAGGCAGAAAGTTATTCCCAGATGAAACAAAGGGTCATGTGGTAAATCATGTGGTTTGCTTAGAACTTCAGTACTTATTGGACTGCCTGGAATCCATTAAAATGTACTGAGGTACCACTGTACTTTCTTCTCCCTTCTATACTCCTGTAAAATAGGGAGGTGTCTGAGCCACTTCTGAATATTATCTGTCTGTTTGTGAACTGAAAAACCTGTTTTACATCGTTGTTTTGTTAACAGAGTTTGCTTTTGACGATATTCTTCATTCTCTGCATCTTCCTAGAGACACCCCTGAAAAAAACTGGTGGTAAACCTTTCAACTGATGATTAACTAGTTTGTGGCAATTTATAGCCACCTTTCCTTATTCTAGGAAGAGAGGGGCACTTTTATTTTAAAAAAAATCCAAACAAGCACCATAATAACATATCAAAGCTATCACTGGACAAAATTCTAGTTATTATCACATTGAATGTTTGTCTGAACAAATCCAGGAATCTGTAGATAAAAACAAGTGTTTCTGACATAAATGATATGCACAGAAATCCCAACAAACTAATTATTTCAACAAGCAGTTTTCTCACAGAGGAAAAAGAATCTGCAAACATTAATTTTGTGTAGTATATTTATTTTAAAATACTAATGAGAATGTTACATATAGTATATTCACAAGGCTAAGTATAGGAAACATGGCTGTTAGGTCTTCTGCCTAGAGACGATATTTAGAGAAAATTATCATTTTATCAGCCACATTTTCTTGTTCGTCAATTAAAATATGTTTGGGAATCATTTTGTATGAACTGTTTCCAAATTGATCAGTATTTTCATACTTCACCTAATCAAATTCTATGAGCATCTGGATTTCCTCTACATTTGATCTATGTTTCCATATAGTTTCATCAAAGAAATTAAAATTAATTTTTTTCGCTCAATGGCCATTCCTTAGAGGCTCAGACGAGAGAGCTATTAATGTGAAAAAACTTTTTGAAAGCTATATTACTCTGATAGTGTAAGGAAGACGAGGCGGTTTTTCTCCATGTTGAGCATGTTTAAAACTGTGAAGGCAAACAGTGAACCAGAACATAAAGAGGATGTTATTATAAGAGACAGATTGGATTTTAGGATTAAAAATGCAACCTACTTTAAACTGTTATAAAGAGAACTAATCAGAAGAAGAAATTAAACAGAGTTTTATAAGATTCTTGACAACCATGGGTCAGGCATGATTTGATTAAAATTCCTCTACTGAGCAGAGAGGTTGGATTAGTGTCATTATTATTATATGTTACAGGAATCACAAGACCTTTATGGCAGGACCTACCACCTTTTTTTCAGTTCTTACCCACTACTTAACTCTAATACCCTTCATGTCATTCATTTTGGAAGCAGTAGGTTTCCAGACATTTCTACTGAAACTGATCTGAAGGGTTCTTGGTGAAAAAAAACTGTAGTGAGAAGATGAAAAAGGCTCACCCCCACCAAGAGAAAGAGACAAACACAGATGTTTATAGGTATAAGAAAGATCAAATATTAAATGTGGCAGAATTTTTTTAAGTTAAATATGATTGGATATAAGAATGATAACCAAAACGTGAGATCTTTCTAAATGTTTTCAGATTGGATTTATTAGATGCTAGTTACTGAGTTATTTCATTAGAAGATTGGCAATGCTGTTTCAGACATCTAATGAAGAATTTGGAAACAGGATAATTTTGGCTATAGTCTACTTTTAATTTATTCTCCACATTCAAGAAACCGCCTAGGACAATCTAGCATCCTGCATAGCTACATAATTCATTTCAAATAGAAAGATTGCTCTACACTTCACAGATCTGGCTTTGATCCTGAAAATGTTATTTGTTTCTGAATATTCTTCTCTCATGACACTAGAAATTCCATACAAACAAATTTGTGGAACATCTGTACTTCTGGAACAAAGACAAAAATGACAGCTGATATTTTGATATTTTTTCAAAACTACATGTTAAACACATCCTTAAGGTAGAAATGGATAAACAAAGGAAAAGTTATATAGAACAGTTGAATATTAAAACTCAAAATTGGACTTCATACTAAACCAGAAATTCCTGACAAATCAAAGTGAAAAGACATGAGAAATGTAAACACTGTATTGTATCAGAACTAATAGATGTGCACCATGCTTAGACATGCTGTATAGTTGCAAGTTTATGGACAATGACTACACATACAAGCAAATGAAAGCAGTTGACCACGTACCCACACACCTGGGCAGAGGTGCACTCCACACTCTTCGGCCACCACCAAGGCAGATGATTTCTGAAACTCCCTCTAAGCGGTATCCAGAAGAACAGGAGAAAGTAAGAGTATCTCCTACTTCAAAGTTAAATCCAATTCTACTTCCAAACTGAGGAGTCCCAGGGTCCTCACATGGTTCCAGATTGTATTCTAATATAGAAATAAAAAAGCAAATCAGCATCTCATTTAAAAAGTTTCATCATCTGACAAAAACAAGATCTAATTCAGGCCAAATCATTAAGTATTATTATCTTATTATAGATCACACATATGTACCTGAAGATATGTTTAACCTTCAGATACTCCCATCACTACATGCATGCTCAAATAAGTAATAGTAATTCAGTTGAAGTTTATAATGATGCTCAAACATGTTCAACAGAATCTGGGAGAGTCATTATTTATGAGTGAGAGTCTGACATATAAAATTATCCAAAAAGCTGTGCACCCTGAAAAAAAATCTGTTTTCTTATGAGTTTATTTGAAATATTATATCTTGCCATTGGTCTTGAAATCACTCTGGTGTGCTGTGATGTTCCTGTTAAATAACATACTTTACTTTTATTACAATTTTCTTCAACACCAGTAGAACAGACATATTGAGTTCTGTGTAATGGAAGTAACATCAAAAGCAATTGCAAAATGCATTTTTAAAAAGAAAAAAATAATATCAGAAAAAAGGTAATATTTGGATTTCTTCTTCTCACCCTGCCCCATCTTTGTCACTCTCTCTGAGGTAACTACTGCATTTTCTTCAATATCAAAAAAAATTGTTTTGTTCTCTTACCCGAGAAAGAAATATTAAATCCTTCATATGATATTGAAAAGTCAGAAATAAAGCGCAATTGAGCCCTGAAATTTCCATAGAGACCAGCATTGATTGGAGATGGAAGTTCTGAACCAGTCAGGCGTGCTAGTGGTTGAGTGAAGCTGCGATTTTCAGTGATTAGTAGGTAGTCATGATGATCTTCCAAATGGAAGGTGTGAAAGGTGAACTGCACTCCTATTATAAAAATAAAATTAGACTCACATAGTTAACATGAAACCAATTATATCATTGATTAAACTCATACATTTCATTCCAACCATGGGCTCAGAAAATTAAGCAAGGTTTATTTTACTCTTGCCCTCAGAGACTTCATCTATTTTGTCTCTCTCATCTTTACTGAAATCAGTTTTTTGTATTTATTATCCTGCATTTTGAAGGTATTTAATAAGGGCTAAAAAGTCACTATTTTTCATTTACAAACTTAAAAGACAATGTTAATATTAAGCCTTTGCCTAAACTAAAAACTAAACTGAACTAAACTGTAAACTAAACCAGAGGTCCCCAAACTTTTGGGCACCAGGGACTGGTTCCATGGAAAGAGGTTTTTCTGCGAACTGAAGGGTATGTGATTTTGTGTCTGCCTGCATCTCACAGATGGGGCTTTGCTTGTTTGTGCAGCCCGCTTGCTGGCACGCCACGGCCCGGTACTGGTGCATGGACCAGGGGTTGGGGGCCCCTAAACTAAACTAAACTAAACTACAAACTAGTTTCAATATCTATTTTTTTTTTAAAAAAAATGTTGCTATTCTTGATAGTTCAAATTATAACACTTAAGCATAACATTTAGGCTGCATAATATGAACCATGATTAAATGAAATGTAAATTCATACCTTTTCCATGTGTTACATCCACAGTCCATGTGCAATTCAATGAATTTGGGTACAGTTCAGGATAACCAGGAGACAGAATAGTTCCACTGGGTCCTCGAACATCCCCTCCACATAGAGCTGAAATCGTAAGGCCAGAATGTAAGGAGGAGAATATAAGGATATCAGCATAGGTAATCATTATAAGTTTACTAAAAAAACTGGAACTTCTAATGCTACAACTTAAACAGTCTGTAACTGGGAGGATCCTAGGAAAACTATACAATAATCTCTAAGTGCAACCAACATTTACACAAAGTACTCACAAAGGAACCCAATTAATTCATTGTTAAAAAGTTTTGGTAATAAGTATTCTGAATTGCTAATTATTGTGATTGATTTAAAATAATGAATACTTGAATAATGAAAAAATAATAATTCTTCCTGTCTGTCTGTCTGTCTGTCGTCCGTCCATCCATCCATCTGAATACCTTATACATTTTTTGAAGGGCTGGGGAAATCAAAGCATATGCTGAAATGTTTCATGTCTACTACAATTTTGTCAGCCTTCTTCCAATTATGATAAGGTTTGCAACAATAACTGATACGTAAATTTAAACTGGCATATTACCACCTTATATTGTATTATGGATGTGTTTCTCTAGCATCTTTCTGTACTATTCTAACTCATATATCTGAAATAGCAAACTTGTTGATGGAAACAGACAAGGGAAGAAATCAATTTTGAAAAGCAGAATGCTTCTTGAAGGAGAAATATTATGACATTGTGGTTCCTCTAGAAAATTTCCTCTAGAAATCTTGTGAGCAGCAATAACCATTTGAAACATTGCTTTACAGCACTTTGTCACACATATGTGGAAATATGCTGCAAAATTGAGAAACACTAAATTTCCTGTGATCAGGAAAGCAGATCTCAATGAAATATATACACCTTGAGATTTGACATCATTCAGAAGACTGGAGCTCAGAGTTTACAACAATATATAACAGTTCTAATACAAAAACAGATGAAAGAGAACCATAATATCATATCTAGAAAATATTAAATAAAACTCACATGGCATAAGAAAGAATATGCTTATTGAAGGATGAGTCCTTAGAATTCACAAGTGAACCCATAACCTGGGTTGTGATCTGCCTTTTTTCCTCCGTCCCCACTAAATTACCATTGTTTTAACATTGAAATTGTTTTGTTTTAGAGAACATACACATGCATGGTTTATTCAGGAAACAAATCATCTATACAACATCTTCCAACCAAATGGATATCATACAACTTTATCAAAAAGTGCCTGACCATTCAAACTGCTACAGCACAATCAATGCAACCTATGAAATGGATAGTACTGCCATACATCTCAGAAAGCATCAACAGACTATTACAACCACATGGCAGCACCATAGCAAATGAACCAACTATTAGGAATTGAAATTCTTTGAACGTTACAAATGGACACTTGAGGAGATTTGAGTAATTCGTAAAAATAACAAAGGCAGGATACAAATATAAAATAAAATAAAATGAAATGAAATGAAATAAAATAATAAAATAAAATAAAGGATGTGGCAGTCTCCTTTTAAACATGGGTTTAGTGTTCTTTTAAAAGAACACCTGAATTGTTTATTTTAAATTTTTTTTTTTTTTTTAGTATAGGTTTTAAACACAGGCTAAAAACACATAGTCCAATGAGAGAACACCACTTCTAGATTTAAACTGAGAAAGAAAGCTAATTTTGTGTGCCAGATGTTTTGGGCGCTAATTTTGTTTTCCTGATTTTTATCATCAGTGAGTGCATTATAGCAGGGGTGTCAAACTTGCAACATTACATGATGTGTCGTGACACATCACAACTGTTTTTCCATTTCTGGCAATGGGGTGGCAAGGTTTCGGCATGACGCATCTGGCCCATGGGCTGGCAGTTTGACACCTCTGTATTATAGGATATACTGGTTTCTGCAATGGGTCTACAAATTTCCCAACCAACAAGCTAAAGACCAGAGAAGGGATTAAAGAAAAGGAAGCCTCATGACAATGTTTGTTTGGCTTTCCCCAAACTGCATTTTAAAAGCCTGGATGCTGAGGTTTGAATAACTTGATAGATGGTTAAACTTGCAGTTTAATTTGTAGTAAGCTTCTGCATGCCTACACTTGCCCAGCCCCATTCTGTCTCACATTAAGAAGAGTGATTGGTACTTGTTCTCAACACTGGAAGGTGATGCTCAATCAGAGCATCATTACTTTCCTTGAATTACTTTTATATTGTAAGGCTAATAACTTATAGTAGCCTTGTTGCTAAGGCCGAATAAGGCTCAGCCATTGGGGCCCATCAATTTTTTTCTGCTGGCACAAGAACTGGCAATTCTGTATGATGCTTTTTAATCATGTATAGGTGTAGTTTCTTTTTCTCTTTAAATTAAGCCATCCTAATTTTAATCTGAAAGATAAAGGATTATAAATTCAGAGCATCTGTTTACTCAATGGACAAATCCCATTGTTCTAGAAGGAAAGAAAGAAAGAAAATCTCATTTACTTTATGAACTGTATACTAATTTAACCACTTGAGGAAGACATTTGTCACAATATATAATGTTATGCACAGTAGAGAATACTCTTCACAGACAGCTTCTTATTAGTGTTTATTTTTAGGTAGTAAACATGTAGTACATTGTGGCATAAAGAAATATGCCTACTATAGATATTCTCATTTATCCTCCATGAAGTTGATCTATGTAGCCTTCAAAATACCTTACAATGTTCCTCTTCAGTTACAAAAAAGAGCACTGAAGGGCTGATGAACACACTCTAATAGTCCATCTTATTCTCATACTATTTCAGGTTCAGTTGTTACAATAAAAAAGTAATCTCAGTTGTTCAGAAACCATTGACAAATCTGCCCTTTGCTGAACCCATTACAAGGAAAGGAATGAAATTGGAGAGGTGATGTGTAGGAATGGGCTGAAATTAGATGGAATAAGATTGTTGAGATCCTTTAATTATTTGATCTGATCCACAGCTGCATTCTAGATTATCCCTTTTAGATATGACCTTATTTAGCCTGTAAGCCAAAACAAGTTCATCCAGGTTCTGTCATCCTCTTACAGACTCATCATAAGCAGAGACTATACTTAGCAGTGAAAATAAATACTTTAAACTTTACAGACACTTAATGCACATATTTCATCATTTTTTTAGTATGTTACTGAAAAAATGCAATTTTCTGTCGAATTGTAAGTATGCAAGAATAGGCACACTTTAGGAGTGAACATCTTTCTTATAAACTGTGCTTTTAAAATAAAGACTAAAATAATTTAATATTTAAATACTTAACCTAAAGAAGGTTTTCTGAATTTATGGGGTTCTTACCTTGCCTTCAAGGTATAGGCTGGACCAAGAGAATAAAATTATTTGATTGGAGTTTTTGCAGTAAAGTTTCCATTTGGTGATAATAAAAAATACAATTGATTCTGGGGGCCCTGCGCATGTTTTGGAGAGACTGGAATTGTGAGATGTATACCATAATATGTGGAAACACTATATTAATTACCCTTACCTGCAAGTATGACAGTTATTTGTTCCCACAGAGGAAAATACTGCACTACTATGTTAAGAAAATCATTAAAAAATAATGTTTCTTATATTACTTCTTAATAACTGTTCAGAATGGAAAGAGGTGTGAAATTGATTTCTAAATACATTTTTCTTAACAGTCAAATTAGGTTGCCTACATCACTTATCACAGATATAATTACAAGATTTTTGTAGAGACCCTGTAATATTCAATACATGTAGACAGACAGGCCTCTCTCCCTCCAAAAATCAAATTTATATAGAAAAAAAATACTGTTGCTGTCTCAATAAATATAATGAATTTGTCTTTGTTATCAATATGGGCAAAACTGACTATTCATACCATCACAAGTTGGAAGTGGATGGCTCCACCAGTGGTTCTTTTCACAAAGCAAAGGCTCCTCATGGTTTAATCTATAGCCTGGGTCACATCCAAATGACACAGTTGATCCAATAGAAAAATCATGTCCATAACGATGACCATGTACAGGTATACCAGGGTCCAAGCAAGAGTACGTATTAACCATTACACCTGAAGTTCAGAGAAAGAGAAATACACAATAAGTTAACAACATGATAGCATGACATGACATGATAGCAGTGTTCCAATATCTCAGGGGTTGCCACAAAGAAGAGGGAGTCAATCTAATCTCCAAAGCACCTGTAGGCAGGACAAGAAGCAATGGATGGAAACTAATCAAGGAAGAGAAGCAACCTAGAACTAAGGAGAAATTTCCTGACAGTTAGAACAATTAATCATTGGAGTTGCTTTCCAGACGTTGTGGGTTCTCCAACACTAGAGTTTTTAAGAAGAGATTGGACAACCATTTGTCTGAAATGGTGTACGGTTTCTCAGTTGAACAGGGGGTTGGATTAGAAGACCTCCAAAGTCCTTTCCAACTCTGTTATATTGTTATTCTATTAAATGAGACATTTAACTACATAGAGATAGTTCTTGACTTATGAACACAATTAGGATCAGAATTTCTGTTACTAAGCAAGGCAATTGTTAAGTGAGTTACACCCAATTTATGATTGTCAAGTTACTCATTTGGTCATTAAGAGACTCTGGTGTCTCCCACTGACTTTGCTTGAAGGAAGCTGACTGTAAAGGACACAAATGGTTATCACATGAACCCAGGATGCTGCAACCTTCATAAAATATATGCCAGGTGCCAAGCACCTTAATGTTGATCACATGGCTGAAGTGATGCTGTGATAGTCGTAAGTGTGAGCTTAGGCCAGAAGTTACTTTTTTCAATATTGTCGTAACTTTCAATGGTCGTTAAATGAATGATTGTAACTCGAGGATTACCAGTATATAATACATTTTCAGGAAGATTTTAAAAGGAAGGAATGCATAAAAAATAGGAGACATGACTATCAAAATATTAGTCTATTCCTAACAGTGAGGACAATTAACCAATGGGATAGCTTGTCTTCAGACTTTGTAGGTGCTTTGTCACTGGAGGTTTGTAAGAAAAGATTGGACAGCCACTTATCTGAAAAAATACAGGGTTTCCTGCTTGAGTCCGGGTTGGACTAGAAGACCTCCAAGATCCCTAAGCCACTAAGAGCCATTAAGAACTTTATAATTATCCCAGTAGAATATCAACAATTTTTTAAGTTAAGAGAAAAACAAACAGTTTTTACCATGTGACAGTATTACCTTCATCACTCTGGGAGATATTCATAATAACTTTCAACCTTTCCATTTCTTCACTTTTAGGCTTTGAAAGCTACCAATATGGCATTTGGTACTTCCTATCCTGTCATCAGTGGAGGAAACTGAGGGTTTATTCCCCTACAATCTTGACTGCTACATTTGAAAAGAAAGTCAATGTTTTGACACACCACTCCACTCTAGTAAACATTTTCCAGATCTCTTTTACTTATAGGTTGTAGTTTGTGCATTTACTCTTTTCCATATCACAAACATTGAATTTTTGATTCAATCCATCTCTACAATTCAGAAATCTGAATAGCAATGCCTGCAGGAAATGCTGATAACTAGGATACTGTAACTGGAGACCTATTATCATTATTTGGCTGATATACAGCAAACAAGGGGAGCTTAGCATCCACCTTAAGGTTACAGGAGTCAGGGTGGCTACACACAGGGCAAGAAACAAACTTTCATATTTATGATTAGTAAATACAGTATATTGGTAATAGGGTCCACATTTCACTGGTTTGTGTAGGTCTCATGACCAGTCTGTAAGCACTGAGGAAAAAGTGGTAGATAAGACCATGAAAGATATTTATACCAGTGTGTGTGTGTGTGTATGTTTTCTGATGTTTTCGTGGGTATTTGTATGTAGGTCTTTGGTTGTTCGGGTTTTCTCCCTCATAAAATTGGAAGTGTCTTGGCGACGTTTCGATGAAGTCCCATTCGTCATCTTCAGGGTGGTGTTTTCAGCTTCCTGCTTTGAGCAGCAATGTGTGGTCTTAGCTGTTTCTTCCTTTTAACTGCCAATGGGGGTATGAACTGATTGGGTGGGAGCTTGGCTGTGTTCTGATTGGGTGGAGGTGTGTTCTGAATGGTTAGGGGCTTGGCTGTGCTCTGATTGGCTGGGGGAGTGTTCTGTTTGGTTGTGCTCAGGTTAGTCTGAGTTGCAGAGGGGTTTAAGATTTTGGGCTGCCTTGCTATTTTTTGGCTTCGCGTTCGTGGTCGTTCCTCATCTTCATGGAGGGTGTCAGTTTGCTTCATGTATGGATTGGAGGGGTTTAAAGTGGCTAATGATGCAGCTGTGGTCTGGCTTCTGGTTTGTGGTCGTGCCTTGTCATCGGTGTGGCTTTGGGTTTGTTTTTTGCGTGGATGTGTGGTGGTGACATCCTGTGTGGTTTTTGTGAGTGTGGGTCTGGTATCATTTTTTGTGTTAGGGAGTCGTTTGTCAATAAGGGCGGGTTTCCAAATGGCTGGTAGGCGGGAGGTATCATCTCGCTTGTTCATGCTGTGTGGGCGTTTTTCTATCTCGATGGCTTCTCTGATTATTCTGTTATTAAAATGTTCACTTTTGGCAATGGTTCTGGTATTTTTAAAGTCAATTTCATGTCCTGTGGCTTTAAGGTGTTGGATCAGGGAAGATGTTGGTTCCTCTTTTTTGACTGAGTTCTTATGTTCTTCAATGCGTGCACTTATTCTTCTGTTGGTTTGTCCGATGTATGTGGTGGGACAAGTGGTGCATGGGATTTCGTATACTCCTTGATTTTCTAATTCAATTTTATCTTTGGGGTTTCTAAGGATGGTGGATATTTTTCTGTTTGTGCAGAATGCTGTTTTGATGTTGTGTTTATGGAGGATCTTACTGATTCTGTCTGTGGTGCCTTTTATGTATGGGAGGAGGGCTTTGCCGTTTTCTTGTTCTTTGTCTTGGATTTTAGTGGGGGTTTCTTTTTGGATTAGGTTTGTAATCTTATTTCTATGGAATCCATTGGATGTTAGTACATTGGTGAGAGTGTGTAGTTCGGGTTTTAGGTGTTGTTCGTCAGCTAAGCGTTTTGTTCTGGAGATGAGTGTCTTGGCTACAGAGTTGATCTGTGCTGGGTGGTGGTGTGAGAGAGCGTGCAGATAGCGGTTTGTGTGTGTTTTCTTCTGGTAGATGGTGTGTCCTAGGGAGCCATTGGATTTCTTGTAGACTAAGACATCCAGGAAGGGAAGTTGGTTGTTAGTTTCTGTTTCCATGGTGAACTGTATTTTGGGGTATAGGCTGTTGAGGTGTGTGAGGAAGTTGTCCAGTTTTTCTTTCCCATGTGGCCACTCATCTCCAGAACAAAACGCTTAGCTGACCAACAAAACACACACACACACACACACACACACACACACACACACACATGTTTTCTGAGGTTTTCGCGGGTGTTTGTATGTAGGTCTTTGGTTATTCGGATTTTCTCCCCCGTAAAATTGGAAGTGTCTTGGCGACGTTTCGACGAAGTCTCATTCATCATCTTCAGGCTGGTGCTTTCAGCTTCGTGCTTCTAGGAGCAATGTGTGATTGTAGTTGTTTCCTCCTTTTAACTGCCAGTGGGGGTATGAACTGATTGGATGAGAGCTTGGCTGTGTTCTGATTGGATGGAGGTGTGTTCTGATTGGTTAGGAGCTTGGGCTGTGCTCTGATTGGCTGGGGGTTGGCTGTGCTCTGATTGGCTGGGGGGTTGGCTGTGCTCTGATTGGCTGGGGGAGTGTTCTGTTTGGGTGGGGGCTTTGTTGTGCTCAGGTTAGTCTGAGTTGCAGGGGGTTTAAAATGGTGAGCTGCATTGCTATTTTTTGGCTTCGCGTTCGTGGTCGTGCCTCATCTTCATGGTGGGTGTCAGTTTGCTTCATGTATGGATTGGAGGGGTTTAAAGTGGCTAATGATGCAGCTGTGGTCTGGCTTCTGGTTTGTGGTCGTGCCTCATCATCGGTGTGGCTTTGGGTTTGCTTTTTGCGTGGATGTGTGGTGGTGACATCCTGTGTGGTTTTTGTGAGTGTGGGTCTGGTATCATGGCTTTTCTGATTATTCTGTTATTAAAATATTCAGTTTGGCGATAGTTCTGTCTTTTTAAAGTCAATTTCATGTCCTGTGATTTTAAGGTGTTGGACCAGGGAAGAAGTTGGTTCCTCTTTTTTGACTGAGTTCTTATGTTCTTCAATGCATGCATTTATTATTCTGTTGGTTTGTATAAATGCACGCATTGAAGAACATGAGAACTATCGCCAAAACTGAACATTTTAATAACAGAATAATCAGAGAAGCCATCGAGATAGAAAAACGCCACACAGCATGAACAAACGAGATGATACCTCCCGCCTACCAGCCATTTGGAAACCCGCCCTTATTGACAAATGACTCCCTAACACAAAAAATGACACCAGACCCACACTCACAAAAACCACACAGGATGTCACCACCACACATCCACGCAAAAAGCAAACCCAAAGCCACACCGATGATGAGGCACAACCACAAACTAGAAGCCAGACCACAGCTGCATCATTAGCCACTTTAAACCCCTCCAATCCATACATGAAGCAAACTGACACCCACCATGAAGATGAGGCATGACCACGAACGCGAAGCCAAAAAATAGCAATGCAGCTCACCATTTTAAACCCCCCTGCAACTCAGACTAACCTGAGCACCCAAACAGAACACTCCCCAAGCAAACACCCAAGCCCCCACCCAAACAGAACACTCCCCCAGCCAATCAGAGCACAGCCAACCCCCCAGCCAATCAGAGCACAGCCAACCCCCCAGCCAATCAGAGCACAGCCAAGCTCCTAACCAATCAGAATACACGTCCATCCAATCAGAACACAGCCAAGCTCTCATCCAATCAGTTCATACCCCCACTGGCAGTTAAAAGGAGGAAAAGCTACAATCACACATTGCTCCTAGAAGCATGAAGCCGAAAGCACCAGCCTGAAGATGACAAATGAGACTTCGTTGAAACGTCGCCAAGACACTTCCAATTTTACGTGGGAGAAAACCCGAATAACCAAAGACCTACACACACATACACACACACACACATACATATGCACACGCACACACATATATATACCCGTAGTCAGGGAACAATAATACACAGTATGTTTGCCAAAGAATATGGAAAAAAATTACTTACTTTCATAGTGGATTTTGAATCCGTTATTAGATCGACTGTTATCTGTTGTAAACAAGAGATAAATGAAATTGCTGCTGCTGAATAAAAATTGAGGGACTTGTGTACCATTGTAAGATCCAAGAAGTGGAGACAAAAGATTTGGTCCATCATGTACTTCAAGAACATCATAATTGAGTTCTGTCTGGAATCTAAGTTGGAGAAGCACACAAAGAGACATAAAATATAATCAAAGACTGCATGCTCAGAACTTGTTACACTTGCTATTTGAAAAAAAAATATTATCATTTTCTATGTCCTTCAAAATCCTATTCCAATTACATTTTTCAAATACTAATGGTGAGCAGAGTTTATTCCTTTATTTCATCACTGTTCTAAAACCATGGCAGATATTACTATAACATGTCCCAGAAGTCCATATGTTTCTGAACATCATTGAACACAAGTGTTTCACCTTTCAACTGTGCAATACAGCAATTTCACTTCACTTCAGTGGATTGTATAACGAAGGAAGCCATGTGGTAAAATTCACAATCTAGATTCTCCCAATCTAGGAATTAAGTTTGGAGGAAAGATCCTAGATGTAGGGGCAAGGTTGTCAACTGAAGTAACTTTTATGAATTATATTTATAGACCATCCTTTTTCAGGTATTTGTTTGAGCACATCATTTTAATAAATGCTTTCCATGTGATTTACTTTAGTTTGGATTTTTTAAAAAAAAATTGAATGTGAAATACTATAACATTAAATATTTTGCAAAGGCGAACATCTATAAATATCTAAGTCTGGGCAGTTATTATATCAGATTCAGTCAGAATTTGAATAAAGTCAGAATTTGAATAATGAAGCTTGCAATAGTGGTGAATATGGTGTAGGTGTAGGATGACTGACACTAACATCCCCTAAATTCTGCTGAAGATGTTACCTAGCCTGGTAATGAAATGTTCAGAAACCAACCCATAAGCTTGGAGAATGAACCTTCACCCTCATAATAAAGCTTATCTAAGCCTGTTTGACTAACTGAAATGTGATTGGTTTTTTTATATCCATATAGATTTATCTTGATCGAACCATTTCTTTTACCTCATAATACAATATTTACTGAATAATGCAATTTTTAAAAAGTAAAAATCCTATAAAATAAATATTAATTAAAATTACTGAAACAAAATAATATCCAAATAGATATCATCAATTTGCTAAGACAGAATATTTTGATCTTAGCCACAACACAGTCTCACTATTAATTTTTTCTACCTCTTGTGTAAGAGGGATATGCAAATATTATAATACATTTATTTCTTAAACAAATTGACATGGCTGCTCATCTACCTGAAGGAATTTTGGATGGCAAATAAGAATTTAAAAAAATCCATAATATATTTAGAACAAAAAAACCTAAAATAAACAACAACAAAACACACTGTGGTCAGGAGAAAACTTGCATCCATTAATCAACAATACCACCCTAGCCTCATTAACAGGTCTTCACTGCTTTCCTGAATGCCAACAGAATTGAGACTATCCATTTTATAGGGGATGCATATGGTGTATAGCAGACACCATGACACTTTTGTGATCTCAGCAGGCACACAGTTTTCCAAGAGAACTTGGAGCATGCTCACACTGCCAAACCTAGTAGGATGGGCAAAATGCATCAGTCCCCTTTAAACCTGATGGTAAGCATCTTGAATTGAACTCAGAAGACTATTGAGAGTCAACGAATAGTAGCTGTGTTCCTGGGTGAAATGTTACTGCCTATGCTGCTGCATTCTGGACCAACACAGCTTCAGCATGCTCTTCAAGCACATCTCTAAATGGAAACCGAGAGCTCGGTGACTCATGAGGTTAGAATACTAGGCTGATGATCGACAGCATCGTGTTTGAGACCTGTTCCTCCTGCAGGACAGGGTGAGCTATAATCACATGCTTCAGCTCCTACCAACCCAGCAGTTTTAAAATGGGCAACCACAAGTAAGATCAATAGGTACCACAGGGACATGAAAGGCGCCCCCCCAACTGGACATTTCCTAAGCAATGGTTATCACCAGCAATCCTTTCCGCACCGAAGCATTTTGGTGCTTCCGACATAGAAGTATTAAAACTGACCAAATCATGAGTGACTTTGAGCAGCATATCTCAATCTAAGAATGGGTACAATTTGCAGATAAGATGTCTCTGTGTAAAGGTTCTTCTAACTACAGCTGCCACCTCTTCTTCAAGCAAGAGCTGTCTGTCCAGAAGAACCTCAAGATTGCAGACCAAATGTAACTTAACTTTTTTCTAAATCACTCAAACATTTTATCGAGGGTTTTAAGTGCCTTCTAAATTATCTTTTCAGAAAAAAGCATAGGTTTGTATTGAATTATTATGTTTTTTTTCCATGCAGCTGGTCTTCAATGTGCAATCTGTCCTCTTGAACTTTGTTTACTGAAGCTGAAACCAAGTGTCTTGTTTATATAGAGAACACTTGATGAATTATTAAATTGGGCATGACTGAATAGCATTTTTTTGTCTCCCCCACACCCACTAAGAAACAAACACCAAAATTGGGAAAAACATTACTAATGCTAACTATTCTGTGAAGACAAGTATTTTTGCTATATTGCCTAAGACAAAGTTATGTTCAAAAGAGTAATGCATGTGTCTGACTCAGCAAATCATTTCTTGAAAATTGATTCAAAATATTAATTGATAAATGTATATATGAGATTTATATATGAGATTTAATGAAGAAAATAAAACATGCTTTAGTTATAAAGACACATAAGCCCAGGTTTAATATCATTCCTCAGACATAGCAAAAAAAAAAAAAAAAAAAATCAGTATCTAAGCAACTAAGAAAATCCAAAGAACATTAAGCTTACCTGTATTCAGATTTTAACTATACAGTACAATATTATTCTGGGAAATGAATTAATGGTTTTATGAGCAAGAGCCAAGTTCATTAGTCTAATGCAGTACTTAACAACATACTGATTAACTACTGGCATTTAAACTGTAATAATTATGTTTCAATTGTCACACTAAGATAAAAATACTAATGCATATTCCCTTCTCTAGTTGTTTCCTATCTTTGTGATAATACATCAACCTGTAACATTTAACAGATCATGTCCTCACTTTTCCAACTGAAGAAAAAAGGGAAACATATTCTTCAAACCTATGGAATTTAGAGTCTTATTCAGGATCAGTTGCATGAATTTTCAATTTGAAAGATAACTGCGAAAATGGATGTCAAACCTTCTAAAAACAAATGAATATGTAAATTAGCTGTTCTTCATCATTTTTTTTAGAATTTGGCTAACCTGGATAATTCAGCCAAATACTTATATCAGAAGCAGGGATTGGCTTAAGTAGTTTAGCACCATTGAAAAGGGTAAACAATATAATGGAACAGTCATCTAAGCTAAATTTCCAGCAAGAATGGTGCTGTTTGAGAATTATATTAGTAGGAGAAAATTTGTAGGGATAACTTATTGAGCTTCTGAATTCAGAGAAAGAAAGAAAATCTGATGAAGTCAGAACTACCTTTAAACTTTTAAATTTTTGCTTATTCATCCTGTATGGATATTTCCACTGTCACATAGGTATCTGAGAAAAGACACTGCTACAGTAAGAATAAAAAAAAATGTGTGTTACGTTTTGTATACTACTATTATCATTTCAATATATGTAATACATCAGATGATATTTGGAGTAGTAACTTGAACTCTGATTATTTGGAGTAGCTCTAGTTTGGGTGGTTTATTTTTGTTATGTTTTTACTCCCTTGTAATGTGGCCAAAGTCTTTGAGTTGTGTTAGGCTATAAACATCCATAAGATAAACCAACTTTTTATGTAATTTTGGCAAATAACAATTTCTGTGAATTTATTTATTATGGAAATGTTCCCTGAGAAAATTTCATTTGCAAATTTTAAAGTAAAATATTTACTTCTTGGACTTCTCAGTGTTTAGGATTAAGGGGTTTTAGCATATGTAAAAGAAATATATCTATTATAGAACAACATTCCCTTCTACATGAGAAATGTAGAAGAGGGTGGGGCAATCTGTAATTCCCACAAGGGCCCTTCACTGATTTTTCTTTCTTTCTTTTTTCAAATATAAGAATAGAAATGTGTTTGGGGAGGCTTCATGTCCCCATCTCCACCTGATCAAAAGCAGATGTTTTGTTTTTGATACCAGTACATTACAAGTTGTGCTGACTTGCTTCCAAAGTAGAGGTGCAGAGTTGCATCTCAAACCACTGTCTATGTACAGTATAAGGTAGGGAATCATAGATTTAGAGAAACTGAAGTTAATAGAAAAAGGGAAAGAAAGGAAAAATAGTGATTAAAATATAGATTTTCCTCTTTTAGTATTTTCTGTTCTTTCCCTTTCTTTACATCTTTTTCGAGATATATCTTTCAGAATTATGAAGAAGAGTTTTGAAGATGACTGAGAAAAGCAACAGCAGCAACAACAAAGCCATAATAATTCCAAAACATCAAGTGGAACACCACTTGAACACCATTGCCATTGAAAAAATCAACACCAGTCATTTGCAAATGGCAGCTTTACTTGGGACAGCTTACATCCTTCAACATAACTTTAACACCATCAAAGAACACCTATCTATCCTAGGTTCTTGACAAATACAGTCTAAACATTAGTCAACAATCTACACACACACACACACACACATTCTTAAAAAATAGTTACCACTGTTATGACATGTTCAAAAATTAGACATTTAATGTAACCCATACTTTTATGGATTATATCCTATATTGTACTAGGTCTTCTCAAGCATTGGTCTAGATTTTTTTTTCAAACATAGGAAGAGTCATAGTCTATTGTATTTATCTCTTAATGATCCATAAGATACTTACAGTAATCTCACAAAAACTAGATAATCACAATGGTATCTACTTTATCTTCCAGGAAATACCACTGAAATACACAATGCTTTTATTAATGGATGGAATATAAAGCCATCATGAATAATTAGTAACCATCAAGATATTTCAGGGTATCAAAGTACAGCTGTGTCCTGGATCTAAGTTGTTATTTATTTATTTATTTATTCATTCATTCATTCATCAAAATTAAAGACCATCTATCCCACTCTCAAAGCGAGAGTGAGAAGTAAACACTTAAAAACATAAAAACTGTATAAAAATACTATATTTCAATAAAAGGAGGCAAGTTCCATTGAGAGACCTAGTTTGTAGTTATTATGATGTCTTAGACAAGCAAAACAGTACACAAAAAGTTTAAAACTAAAAACAAATGTTGAAGAAAGACAATTTTCTAAACACATATGTATGTAGTCTGTCCTGACATTACAGGACCTCTGTAGAAGCCTCTACTATAATCTAATATCCTGTATATAAATACATCCTAATTGTAACACTATCATCAAAGTATGTTACAGAATAGTTGGGATTTTACATAGAATTTTCAGAATTTTTTTGTTCCATCACTTTGAGCTTACAAAATAGAAGCAGCCTCTTCATCTCCATCAAACCCTTAAGTCATAAAATTTGAATAAATAACCTCTATCACTGAATCCATTGGATAACAATGATATACATTCAGTGACCCAGACTCCTCTGCAAGTTTTTACTGAAGTATAAATAAAAGAAAACATGATTAAAACATGGCTCTGACCTGGTGGAATCAACTTCCCCCCGAGATTCGAACTACTCCCACCTTGCCGGCCTTTAAGAAAGCCATTAAAACTCTCCTGTTCCGGCAGGCCTGGGGCTGATGTCCCTGGGGGGGGCGGGATACGATTGGACATGCTGTATGAATGTACTTATTTTACTGTTTTATTGTTATATTTATTGTTTTAATTTTGTATGCCGCCCTGAGTCCCTCGGGATTGGGCGGCATATAAATTTTAGAAATAAATAAATAAATAAATAAATAAATAAATAAATAAAATTGGCTTCTGATATATAATGCTACATAATCAATCATAATAAAAGCTCTTTTAGCAGATGTCCTTTTAATTTACTCTAGTTGCAATAGACAAGATTTTTTTTACCAGACCAGCATTCAAAAAAACTGTAATAGACATTCTTAAGCATTGCACTCTTAGCAGAAAATTCTCTTAAATTTCTTAAACTATATCAGTTTGCATCACTATGTAATAATTGCATAAATAACCCATTTAGACTATTTGTATAATGAAGTCACAAATGATGAAAATCACTCTAAACATCCTGATTTGTCTCATCTGTAATGATGTCATGATAAAAAGAATATACACAGTGCAAAAGAGTTTTGGATTTAATGGACATTCAGAAGCAATGGACACCTCCCTCCTACTCTGCTGGTCTATTAAATCAAGGTTTTATTTTTCCGCTGTAATGTATTGGCCATCAGTTAAAAGTAAAAACAGAAGGAGGAAAAAGAAAGCTTTTGTCAAGACCTTTCAAATGTAATTTTGATAGAGTGTCCTGGTTCTGCTTCAATCACCCACTCACAATTCAAGGAGTCTTTATAATAGCCAGGCCAGCCTGGAGAAAGGATGACTCCACTGGGGGCTGCAAAATGTCCACCACATGGAGCTGTAAAGAATAAAACAACAAGTTGTTATTGTCAAGGCTAGAACAGTAATCATGCTCAGATTTCTGAAATAAAAGAAAATCAAAAGAGTGGAAAGAAAGATTGGAAAGAAGGAACTAGTTTATCTTCCGGGCTTGAGTCAAAGTGAAGTATAAATCAAACTAAGTCAGAAATAAATTAGTGCAGCCATAAGCTGGCATTGCAATCCTAGATAATAGAATAACAAGTTCCTAGTTCAGATTTTACCACTCTCATCAACTCACTAATTCAATTGAGGGCAAGACATAATTTTTATCCATTTATTTAAATTTGCTTTTAAAGTATGGCCCTAACCCCCAAGGATATGTGCAACATTTTTTGTATATGCTTCTCTGTGATTAAGAGGAAGGAATTGCTAAGAAACAAGAGGGAGAATGAAATCTAGTCCTGTCCTACTATCACTAAGGTTTAGATTTTTGTTCGTCTCTGCCTTTTCTCAGTACCTCCCTCCCGTGATTGTTTTTTGTTTGTTTGTCTGTTTGTTTGAAGGGGAGGATTTTCAGTTTCAATTCTGAACTATATTTTTATATCCAATCCAAATGAAAAATCTTCACAAGCAATGTGCTTCTGTAAATAAGTCATTAAATTACTATTTGCAGCATGGGGATATTAACACCTCTTGTATGGTTATTACAAAGACTATTCAAATTGTTACCTAAAGCCAGTGGCACTCACAAACAGTAAGTCCCAAGAAAGCTGTGTTGTGCCGTTGCCATTTCTATGTGTGTCATGAAGTCACATTTAGAGTGACCCTGTTTTTACCAACATATCCATCCCTAAAAATGTTTTGCTTTTAAAAATCATCTCAATGTGTCAAATAAATAACAAAATTTCATTTTTGATATATGCCATTGTGCCACAGTAAAAAAAATGACAATAAAGGTTATCATCTTAAAAATGTGCTTCATTCATATAGCACATTTTACATGCTCCAACCCCTTCTCATAAAACTGACAGCTTTCATCATACCCTCATACTGTATGGAATGAAACTGAAAAGAATTCATATTTTATAGCAATGGGGAAAGACTTTAAAGCCCTATTTAGTTTCATGAAGTCTGAACATGGATTCTTCCCTCTCTTGTCTTTCCCACCCACAGATAACAAAGAACAGCTAATTTCTCTAAGGGAATGTAACAGCAGATTCTTGTGAAAAAATTGATAGATGAATGGATTCTGAAATGGCAATAGCTCCTTTATGTATTTACAATATTATATATTAGCAAGTTTTGGAAAAATAATATCAGTAGGGAATCTACTTGAGTAAAGTACAATATGTGCTTGCACTTGTTCTTATAGGGAAATAATATTTTCATGAACTAATATATATGGAGATTCTCAATCATCCAAGTCATGTTTGTCCCAAAGATGCTTTTCCAAAAGGCAATTGGACTTTCTTTTTTTTTCTTTAAAAACTGAAGAAGCTTCTTGGATGACAAGCAAAATATTTTCAAGGAAGGAAAAAAGGGAGGGAGGGAAGGAGGGAGGGAGGAAGGAAGGAAGGAAGTCCAGTTGCCTTTTGGAAAAGCACCTTTGGGACATTTCCACAAATAGGCTGGGGAAATTAATTTGTTGTCCACGTCTGAAGTTCATACCACTTAGATTTAGAAACTGACCTGACATGATTATGTCAGTACAAACATATTTCTGCATGTGTGTTACATGAATAAAAATGTAAGATCAAAATTGTCTGCTGCATTTTGTTCTTCACATTGATCAATGGTAAGGCCACAGTAGCAATCTACTATTTAGAGTCTCCATAATTGGTCCTGAGTGTCAAACTGACTCCAATATTGAAGAGTATGAAATAGAGTAATGTGTGAACAATATTGCATTAAGCATTAGTTGATGTCTCCTCAATGTACTCCCATTCATCTTTATTGGGTGATATTATGAACTCTGAAGATGACAAGAGCCTGATAGGCTGTAGCCTATGGTTGAGGACAGTTTGTTATTCACTGGAAATAGTAGCATACACTGCCAATTCTGAGAACAAGGAGATGATTTCTGAATTTGGGAGACAGTTAAAGCTTAGAATGTGTCATCAGCTAACAAAAGCTTAGGAGCAGGGACCATCATATCTCCTTGAGTGAAATGAATGTCATCTCTAATATTGAAAAGGCCTAAAACTCCAAGGTCTTCTTCTCTCATGGCTGGGAATAATGTTCTATTAGTGGAACTGTTTTCTAGCCACTGATTCTCGGTTTGTCCTTATTCCTTGCTCTGCAAATAGTTATTTGGCTTATGATCCATGATTTAAATATTACAACTAAACTTATACACTTGATGTAAATGTTTGCTTGACTATGATAGGGCATATTACTAAATTAGCTGAATGATTGAGCACATTATTAACCAAATAGAGCACTGCTTTAATTTTAATGCTACGTTAAAATAATAAGCTAAAAGTAAGCTACTAGTAATTTCAATAAATTTTAGATTTTCTTTCATAAATAAACTGAGGAGCATAAATTGTGCCAGCTGATAAATATTTTTTATATATAAAGAAGAGAGTTATGATTTAACCCAGTTACGTAACCAATAACAATAAATTATTGATATATTATCTGAAACCATGTGGGAAATTATGGCAGCGTCAAAATATTTGAGGTTTTTTTAATTATTGACCTTGTAAACCCTTAATTCGGGGTACAGTTGAGATGACTTTATGGAACTGAGTATTTATTGATTGGATGCCCTTCCTTACACAAAGCTCACAGCAGATGTTTTCTTTTTGCGCCCAGAGACAGAAATATCTGCCACTACCTAGGACTGAACTCACAGTCTCCTGATTGTGAGGCGAGAGCTCCAACTCTAGGTCACCACATCAGTCAGTGTAAAGTTATTTGAGTATTTTAGAAAATAGATTTATGGACCTAGAAGTTTTAGATATGACAATGAGCAACTGAAAACTGTTTCACTTGAGAAATATAGAATCTGAACAAACATATGAAAAAAGACCACCATGTACAGTATTTAGCCCCCTGTACCAAATATTTAATATATGCAAGATTTAGTAACTTAGATTATCATCAAAAATAATCTTATCAGATGATATTTTCACAGATTTCATCCTCATCATCATCCTCATCATCATGGCTGTGAAATTCACCTATTAGGTTACAGATTAAAAACAAATATACAATATATATTAACTTTAACACAAAAAAAGTTTATAAAAAAAGTTACAAATACCTCCACATTTAGGGATAGGTCCACTCCACATGACTTTACCATCCATTAAAACACAAGTAATTGTTTCAGTTCCTTGAGTTTTAATAAAACCATCTTCACAAATCACAGAGATAGAACTTCCCAGTTGAAAATTGTCTCCAAACCTACGTGCGTTGATTGGTATACCAGGATCAGGGCACTCATTATGTCCAAATGCTTTAAAACATCAAGAAGATGAGGAAGGAATAGGACAAAGATTTAACATTATCAGTTATATTTCAAAATTCTTTGAGCCCAGATTTCAGATATTCCAATTTTTTTCTTGACCTCTAAATTAATCAATGTTCATACTATCATAGATGCACTATGCTCCATGATATACTAATTTTCCCCCAATTATATTTAATGCATTAGTTGATGAATATTTTCAAACATTGCTTTGACAGGTTTGTCCTAATTTCGGCTAAGTTTCTCCTCCACTGAAGAACTGAAGTACAAAATTAAAAGGGAAAATAAAGGGGGGGAGAGCTTCATTTTATTATATGTTTTAATTCAAGAAGTGCAAGTTAGTTTGGTTGAGTTTACAATTAAAATTACTTTCATGTTCTTTGTATGTGAGATAGATAGATAGATAGATAGATAGATAGATAGATAGATAGATAGATGGATGGATGGATGGATGGATGGATGGATGGATGGATGGATGGATGGACGGACGGACGGACAGACAGACAGACAGATGAATGGATATAGGTTGCCCAATACCACATTGGTGTCTGTTTTAATTTGGTAACTATATGATAAATTCCATATTCAAAATTTTGATAAATCCTAAATATGGCAACACATCTTGTATGTACACAGTATATTGATAATCTTACTATTATTAAGTGGATGCAAAATTAAAAACACTAAACCTAAAGGCATCATTATAATAGTTTTGTTAACACATAAAGTTTTTGTGTTATTACCATAGAATTACCCTTTAAATTTCTCTTTTAGTAGACATCCTTTTTTCTATTCACACGAACGAGACAAAGAGTCAACTGTTGACAAAGTCAAGTGGCTTGAGGGCAATAGCAATTTGTCAAACAGTTCATAATTTAAAAGCAGAACAAGAACTGTGACAATTTCTGATTCAGGTTGTATATTCTTCATCTCTCTCAGGAGAGAAACAGAAAAGGAGAGAGAGGAAGGAAGAATAATCAGTGCAACTCTAAAGAGCTTTTGCAGTGTCCTCAATGTTTGATGATCCACAAATATTTTCACTCACCTACAAGAGTGACTGCTAATAAGTTAAGTAGTATGGTTTTAAGAGAGACTGAAAGAGCATTATGGACAGGATAGGATATAATTATTTATATAAGATAATGCATAGGATGCAATGGTTATTCACTGTACAGTTACATTCTAAAACTGCTGCATCCTTTTCTTTTCCAAACAGAAAATTTAGTTCAAAACATAGAAAGGTGTCATTCCAGTTTAAGAACAAAGAACTGCTACTAAAAATGAATTTTAAAAGTTCATTGGGAAAGAACTATATCTTAATTTAGCATAACAATTGACACTAGGCAAAAATTTGGAAATATGTCAGAAACAAAACCGGAATCACTTGTGGCACTGAAATAATTTTATATAATAATCTGCTATGACATCCATCAAAGCCAATTTAAATTTAAGGTTCTTCAATTACTTTTTGACAACTTATTATTGGCAGCTCTTGCCACCGGTGTCACTTTGGAAAAGGCACAAACTTACATTGTTATTAATAGCATAAAGTTGTGTGTTACTGTCATGCCTCCGTCAGAGCCTGAATCTGCTGAAGAAAATGAGCTGGAATGCGACCCTATGGAGGTCGAGGGAGAGGTGTCTGTGGCTTCAGAGGCATGTGAGGAAGAGCAGGCGGAGGCAGGCCAGGACCTTTCAGGATTGGAACGGGATGAATATGAGAGACAGAGATCAGGCGATGAGCAAGGGCCACCCCCTCTGATCCTAGAACTTGAGAGTGGAGAGAAGGAGGGAACAACACAGGCAGGCTCAACTACTCGGGAAAAGAGCACTCCACCCCTCTCCACAAGACACACCTAGAGACTGAAACTTAAGGAGACGCTGTGGGGAGGGCCATTTGTCAGGAACAAACGCTGATTACTTGGAGTTTTGTGTGCTGTTGCTGATCTTGGAAACTGTCTGATCTCTTGTTTGGGGTTGTGATTTCTGCTTGGAAACCCTGAAACTCTGACTGGCTGAGAAACTTGATTTGTGTTCAAAGACCTCGGATTGTATTTTGGCTTCTCTTCAGGCAAGCTTGTATTTCCACAGACTCGTTAGATTTTGGATGTATGTTTCATTCCTTGTTATCTACGTAGCCTTGAGTAAATTACTCTTCTAATCTAACTGTATGTGAAACAACTTGCAGCCAGAGGCTGCTGAAGGTGTGTGTGTCTTACTTTGTTCTGGGGCTTGCCAGAAACCTGGGAACATTTGGGAAAATTTGGGGCAATTAAAGGGCAGTTTGAATTGCCAGCTGACTGCATTGCCTCTGTGGCATGCCCTGGATCATCACAGTTACTTTAGATTAACACAAACTTATACAGTGCAATAAAATTAGACACCCACTCTCTTTGTCATATTTATAAGGTGTGAGAACGTTAATGTAACATTCTTGATACTGTTGCTTGAAAAGGAGAAGGAAATAAACCCAGGTATTCATCTCATAACAAGTCTGTTTTGTGATGCAATTGTATTAGAAGTAAATAATGCAGGAACGGAAATGAAAACAATCAAAAATTAATAAGATACATACATTTGATAGGGTGGTTTCCAGACAAAAACAGAAAGAAAGAAAGAAAGAAAGAAAGAAAGAAAGAAAGAAAGAAAGAAAGAAAGAAAGAAAGAAAGAAAGAAGGGAGGGAGGGAGGGAGGGAGGGAGGGAGGGGAAATCAGAAGATACCATAAACCTTCACTTAATTAATATGGTCTAAATACTAATAGTATTAACAATAGTCTGTCTGTCTGTCTGTCTGTCTGTCTATCTATCTATCTATCTATCTATCTATCTATCTATCTATCTATCTATCTATCTATCTATCTATCTATCTAATATATCTATGTCTGGAAAAATAAGGGCATGAATATGATTATTAAATATGTAATAAACACATTTACTCACTGTTATAGGAGATATTAAATCCACGGCCTGACATTGAATGATCAGCTTGAAATTCCAAGCGTAAAATGTGGTTGTTACTAGTCAGATGGGATGGCACTTCAGCTCCAGTGAATGTGCCAAGTATTGGAGAATCAGGAGAATCACCATCTTTAATTGCAAGAAAGTCAAATTGAGATTCCAGGTCAAAATCATTGAAGGAAAGATGAATGCGGCTCCCAGGGTCTGAGATGATTGTCCAGATGCAATTCAAGTTATTTCCATATCCTTCTGGGTAGTCGGGAGAAAGAACAGTTCCCATCGGTGCCGTGAAATTAGATAGACAAGGAACTGTCAAAAGTCAGGAAAGAAATTAGAAAAGAGATAATAACCCGCATAAAACTGACCTTCTCAGCCCTTTCTCCCAATATTTAATTTCATATTCTTATTTATTTATGCATTTATTGAATTATTTCTTTATCACACCCCATCACTAGTTTGCAATGAAATAAAATGTAATATTACTACACTTCCAGAGAAACATTCAAAACAACATTAAAAATGCTTTATTAAGATTGATTCGGAGACCTTTTTTAAAAAAAAACAGTCAACCCAAAGTTTACGGATATTGTTTAATTCTGAACCCAGTCCCATTGGCTCAATCAGGTAATGCCTTTGGCAGCTGAAAAATAGTAAAGTCACTGAATTCCCACTCTAACCCTGGATACAGAGTATATAGTACATATTAGTTGGAACCAGTTCTTTGTTTCCATTCATCCTGGAAAGAGAGGTATTATTCTGATGGATCAGAGATGTATTAGCTCATTGCCAATTTTCCAATTTTTTTCTAGGTGCAATATACAGGAAAAAAGTATGAAAGATGAACCAAACAATGATTACTGCATGGAAGAGAATATTTGCATCTCAGGATTGAACTGTAGCATTCCCAGTGTTCTTTGTACTTGGTGGTTTTTTTGCCGACATTTTATTACCAAACTAGGTTGAATCATCAGTGCTCAGTGCTGAATGCTTAGGATTATAAACACCAGAAGATCCTTCCTAGTCTTATCCTCCTAATAAAATATTAGGGATGCAAAGACCTTCCCTTTTCTACTTTCTTCCTGGTTTAAGAAGCTTTATTAAAAAAACACAGGAGGAAGGGCAATGATATTCTATTGTTTAGATCATTGATTGGTTAGATTGTTAGATATAGATGGTGATCATCATAATCAGCTCCTCCTCATTTTTTTCCCTCCTTTCTATTCAGCCTCCTCTCAGAAGGTAACAAGGAAAACAGGTCGTGTGGAGGATGTGTAGCATCCCAGACTATCCTGTGGACCTTGCTCGAGCATCGCTTATATGCTATATCCTGGATAGAAGAAAGAGAACTGCCAATAATTTTTTCTGCCATTCTCACCACTCTCTGCTTCCTGTCTGAAGCAGTAATGCTTCCAAACCAGACAGTAATGCTGGCTTTTAATCGTCCCTCTGTAGAAAGTGGTAAGTACAGGAGAAAGAAGATTATGTGCTTTTCTCATGCAATGCAGAAAATGCTGGCGCTGCTTTACCCGCTTCAACAATGTCTCCCTGTTGAGCAACAAAGGTAGTCTACTCGTTAGCGGCACACCCAGAAACTCGATGTTCCTAACCACTTCCACAGGAGAATCATTAATACACAGAGGTGTGTGGTTGTGCCTGCCTTTTCTGAAATCAACAATGATCTCTTTAGTTTTTCTTGCATTTAAAACGAGGCTGTTTTTGTTACATCAGTTCACCAAACCCTCTAAACCCTAAACCTCTAAATGAAAGAAAGAATTATAAAATTCTGAAATACTTATTTGGATTTCTCCAAACCTGCTTAAGCCCCAGATATATGGTATTTTGTTGGTTGGTTGGTTTATTTTAAAAAGGGTGATTTTTGGTCTGGGTGGTATTAGTGCTAGACAAGCAAAATATAAGACTCTAGGATTATGCATGCACTAAAAGAGATTTGTGGATAGCGCAAAATTGAAAGAAATTGAAAGAATCTACAATTTAATTGTAAATCAACTATTATTAGGAATATTTGAGCAATAATCCAATCCTATAATTGTCCATAAAATTATGCAGAAGATAAATTATAAATACAGAAAATTTAAAGACCAAAATTGTTTGGTGAGACCATAAAAATGTTTTTTTTCCTGAAAAGATTTTAGTTTAAAATAGTTTTTCAGTAATATATCCATAAGTTAGAAATTATTGGAATATACTAAGTTATACTCACAAATGCATATAGGTATGTTTGCTGACCACTGGTTATTCTCTTGACAAACAATAGATTTTTCTCCAATCAGTTCAAATCCAAACTGGCATTCAAACCTCAACACATCATGATTGGAAAACCCATCTCCTTCTCTGATGCCATATAATGGTGTTCCTGGATCTCCACAACTTTCTTTTTCAATCTCTGTTAAAAAAAGATATGTTACTAGTCAATAAGCTAACTATAGAAATTTGAATTTATCTAAAGCATATGAATCGAAGTGCAAATATTATAAGCTACTAACTGTAGCACTAGCAGCTCTTCCCTAAAAAGTAGAAAATGATGCAAATAAATGAACATATCCCATGAAAAAAGTGTTTTAAGATTTACACAGCCAGAATTAATATATATGTGTAAATCATCTCAATTACTACTGAAATAATTATTTTATTTTGATCCATCCTGGATTTTCAGATAACTCATAACATGGAATTATTAGAAGTCCCAGATGTATTTCTAGTTGCATTCAAAGCTAGTCACTGCATTGGGTCCAATGAATATAACAACATAAATGAAATCTGGTGTATCTCCAAATTAGCAGCCCACATGAGTTATTTCTCTTCCACACACCACATGCTTTACTGGGCAAATATGATATTTAAGGTCTGATCTGAATTTTGTTTTAGTAGAAGAAGATGACAAGAAATTCCAGTTGTACAGGAAAAAGCTTTCAAGTGATTGTCCTCAACTCTATGTGGAATCATTATTAAACTAATTAGATCTCTGTATTATAAAAAGAAAGACAGTACAGGGAAATGGAAAGCAGAAAAAGAATTGGCCTGAAGCATGGGGAGAAAACATAGAGGAGGAAAAGAAAGAGAACAATGAAATCTATTTTATCAATTACATTGCTGTAACAATGGGAAGGATGCACACACAAGAGTCATTTTATATTTTGTTCAAAATAGCCTTGGCCATCTGGAAAAAAGCCACACACTCTTTTGATATCTGCTCTTTCCACATGTATCCTGATTACATTTTTGCTATTATGATTATGATTCTCCAATTTATCTTAACAATTGCTTTTCCATGTATTGTATTCCATATATTAATAGCTGTAAAGCTAGTTGTTCTGCTAAGGGACACATTTTCTCAGAAATAATCTAGAAGTCCATTGGCATTAACAAAATAAAAAGAAGAAACTAGATGGAAACAGAAAGACCAGAACACATTATCTCCAGCAGTCAAGACCATGATAAGCAGGGATTAACACCAGAGAAACAATCAAGCAGAAAACAATACTGTAATCAAGGAACAACCATGGAGGGAACCCGTATTCCCCCAACGCAAGCAGAAAAAGCTACTGCATATAAACAGGACGTAAGACCCACACTCTCTAGCATTGATGATGTTACCTAATCCAGTAATAAAATGCCTGCAAGCAAAGAAGCAAGCTCAGAGAGCATTAAGGATTCCACTGAAGCCACTTTGAACTGGAATAGAATTAAAAAGATATAGTATCTCCTCCTCCTCCTCCTCTCCCCAGTAGGTTGAAAGGGAAGGTACTTGACTGAATCAATTGTCTGAAGAAGACTTTGACCAATGCCATAAATCAAAACAGATTGCAGACTGCCTATGCTGCTCTAAGAAAGCCCCCTGGGAAAATAAAAATTGTAATCAGCTACATTCCATTTGTTTTGTTAGAAAGACATATTAAGATTCATAAAAAAGGATATCCTTCTCTCGGTTAGGATGATAGTATGAGGATCTGAGTCCTGTGATCTGAAATTCATTTGTATGGATTATTTTTTGGGGGGAGGAGAGTGAAATCATTGAAAAATAAATCAGTAAGACATCTCCCAACACCTGCAATATTAAGAAAAATGTAATCCTCTCCAGTTAGTTATCAAAAGACCTGAACCACTAAATAAAGTGCAATTGTAATAGTGAACAAAAAATAATAATACTTAAACCTCAGAATATTGTCCAATTGTTTTTGCACGTGTTCCTACAGTTTTAACCAGTTAATAGCAAATTATTTGTGCCATAGTCATATAAAGCTTACACTTATGTACTATATATTCCTGTAAATAACTGCTATAAATAATTCAAAGAACTACATCAGAATTCCTATGATCTCGTTGTAATCTAAAAGACGAGAAGAGGACCTCTTGTTTATGTGAGCTCAAAGACCATTTTAGAAATTCTGTCCATTTATTTTTTCCTCTCTCTTTCCACATATTTATATTAATATAGATAATAACATGACAACTTGCCTGGTTTTGAACTCTTGAACCAGTATACCAAACATGCAATTCATTTAAATTTAAAAATGTTCTCTGTGTTAAATTATCATGCATATAACTTGTCCAGATGCCACTTTAGCAAGTTTATATTATTTTGTTTGAATTATTCAACCTACATTCAGAGCTACACATGGTAATATAGCCTAGTATCTCCCATACTTAAGTTATTAATGCCTTTGGATACATTTATCATCAAGAGATACAGCTTTCTCTGTGGAAAGGCTTATATTATGAAATAAATTGTCAATGAAGTTGAACAAGTCTCTTCTTTATTATAGCTTAGGAGAAACCACAAAGGAATGTATTTTACCAGGATATTTAATGCTGCTACTTTAGCTTTCATATTTAAAAAAAAAAATAATGAAGATCACTGATATTTGTGTAAGTCACCTAACATAAGAGACTAGGTGCCACATCCATTTTCTAAATAAAATAAGCAGAAATGAATCACTCAACAGGTGTGGAGAATTGTGATAATTCAGGATTGACTTACAGCCAGAGGAGACTAGAGACCTTTTCTGCTTTGTTATTATTGCATTTTTTTTCATTTATGTTCTTGTCAGAAAGAGTCTTGGCTGAATAATGAGAGTTGGTTTGAAAACTGGTAGAAAGTTATTGGAAATATAAACTCTCCTGTCCAATTGAAGGAGTGAGTTAGGCTCTGATAACTTTTAAGTTTGGATATGTGTTGAAATATGGTCCTTATCATTTCTTCTAATCTACATTTTCTTACCAGTCTCACTTTGGCAATAATCAGTAACTCAGATAGCTCTCAAGAGAATTCATAAACCATTAGCATTGGTTGTATGAAACTAGCCAATAGCTGGAAATGTTATTTATGAGGCTGCTCAAATTTATAATTTTTAGCTGGGAATCATGAAATTAGGATAATATTGGAGCTTCTGAAGATGAAGCATGGTCAGGAGGTACATAGTTTTATATGAATTCAAAGAAACATTTTTAAAAAGACATTTTTCCCAGTTTTATTTTCTTTATGTCTCATAATTATTTTCAAAGCAGCTAAACTTTCCAGCTTTCAAGGATCTATTGCAAATAATGGAACTAGAAGTTAGTTCTACTTTATTTAAAAGAATAAACTTGGGGAAGGCTCTTAGAAAGCACAGAAGTAGAAGAATAGGAGAACATTTCATCTATTTAGGAGGTTCAAAGGTTAAAAGAAAAAAAGTGGAACAGACTTTGTATATAAATAATCAAGGCACAGACAGTTTGGTTCACCGCAGACTGAATAGTCTTCTAACATTCTGAACATTTAATGCTTATAAAAAATGTAATGAATGGATCAATCAATTTGATTCTAGCTTTGGAAGAGGTACTAAAAATGTTATCATTTTGCTTCAGATAAAAGTGATGGAAAATTCAGTGTTTCTATATATGAAGCAGCAGCGCTGACCTTCTTATCATGGTGGCTCCTCAAGATCTTGGATTATATCTCTCAACAATCCAAACCAGAATGGTAGACAGCAACATTTGCTGGACATAAGGAGAGTTATAATGCATCATATCAGAAAGATACACAGGAGAAGGCTATCAAAGTAATGTATCACTTTTAAATTTTATTTAAATATAGTGGGAGCAAACCATGTTTGATCATGAAAAAGATAAGCAGGGTCAGACATGGTTAGTACTGGGAGACCATCAGGAAGCCTCTGAGCTGTCCAATACACTAGGAATGGGTGGAGGTGGAGGGAAGTAACATGGCACCACTTCTATACCATTGCCACTGAAATGATGTGGGTCTATCCCTGCAATCCCCAGAAACTGAGACTTACATGATCAAGGTTTAACTTGAGCATCTGAAAAACATTGAAAAATTCACAATTGTTCCATTCTGTGAAAAAAAAAAAATCTTAAACATTTTTCCACTGTGGAGGAAATCCAACCTTTTACAACTATACAGTTTTGATGGAAATATGGCTCACAAGCCTAACACAGACAGTAAATTGAGCTTGCTACTGATAAGAACATGTGGGCATTTGCCTTATTTAGCTTAAAGAGAAAAGGAAAAAAATATGATTCTAAACGAGTGAGACTGACTTCACTGAAACTTTAAGGAATGAGTATATGAAAGAAAGGAAATGGAAGAACTTTAGATCAGATGTCCCCAATCTGTGGGCCGCTGCCCACTACTGGCCTGTGGCCTCTTGGCCACTGGGCCACATAAATGGCTGGCCAATGCACACAGGCATGTGCAGCCACATTTGTTTCTATGCACATCACAAGTAAAGGTTCCTGCTCCTTCCTTTCCCACTGAGCTGCCAACCCAGTTGGAGACCTCTGTTTTCGATGGCAGCCTAAGCAAAAAAAAAAAAAGAGTAAACAAAATAGCCCTTGAAGGAATTGTTTACACAGTTATTAGACAGCCCCTCCCTCTTCAAAAGATGTTTACTCTCAGTAGCAAAGTAAAGGCATTTAACATTGACATAACAATCCAAGTTAAAAGACAGCAAGGAGAAGCTGTTTGTCAAAAGTCTGAAGAATCTATTTCTTTTCTTTCTTCTATAAGTAACATGAATTACAGCTAGTCCTCAGGTTATAATAACAATTGGGACTGGCATTGCTGCCACTAAGTGATGTGATTCCAAAGTATTGTAATAGCAATAGCAATTCTGACAGTCTTGGTTGCCATTATAATCTCAGGACATGAAGGTCATTAAGTGGGAAGAGGTGGGAGTCTGAGTGAGGAACATAAGGGAGAGTGCAGGCAGGCACTGAGGCTGCAGGAGTGACTTATAGGGACAACATGCAACCTTCCCTGCTGGCTTACCCATTGACTTTGCTTGTGAGAATCCAGCAGGGAAGGCTGCAAAGGGAAATCATATTATTGTAGTTCACTGTAGAGTTGTGACTGTGAACTGGGCATGCCCAGATTGTAATCGTGTGACTGTGGGGATGCTGTGATGGCTGCAACTTTTCAAACTGGTCACAAGTTCTCTTGTTCAGTATCATTGTAGTTTTGAATGATTGGCGAATGAGTCATAAGGACTAATTCTAGTAAACACAAATCCATATGTGGTGGTTTGTATTAGTAATGTGACACATGAGAGAGATGCCATAAATTTTGTTATGCTTATGGGGAATGTAGGCCATTGGACTTGAATGGCTTTTCTTTAATACCTTTCCTGCCAATTTTCTTGGCAAGGTTTTTCATAGGTGTTATGCTCTTGTGTTCTTTCATGGGATGAGAGCGAATTAATGGTCCCAAATCACCCAACAAGCTTCATGCCTAAATTATATCTAGAACTTAACATTAGACCAAATTGTCTCACTAAAGTGTCCACAGGCAGCTCATAATAATAAAATAAATAATTATAATAATAATTGGCATTGACACATTCACCATTAGTCAATTGCAAAGGCAGCTTTACTCAAAAAAGCATATATCTTGGGATGATATCTGTACCACCATCAATCACCCATACCTGCCTACCCAAGGTCCTTCAATTCAACAGGTGGAGAAAAATGTCAAATCCAGTCTGAATATCTGGCTGATTGTATGATGAGTCATAATAATAATATCAAGATGAAATTCTTCTCTTTTGTACTTGCATTCCAATTTTGAATGCAAGTACATAAGCATGTGATTTGCACTATAATGCAGATTTCATTTGTCTTCATGATCTCCAAGATAACCCTGAGAATATATCACATATGAACAGAAGTGCATATGGTAATTAGAGCTACTATACTTCTCACTATAACTTGAAGAACTTAGATTTTGTAGCATAATAAAGTTTACAAGAAATTAAAATTTACCACAAGTTATGCTACAGTGAGTATTCATGACTTCCAAAATTCCATAAAATAAGCATTTTCCCACATCAATAATTTATGTCCCTTCTGGGAAGACAATAAAACATTTAAAATTAGGAAACTCTAAGTTACTGGAAATTGACTGAACTTCAATAAAATATTGAAATATTGGCAATAATAACATGACACACACTAAACCTAACGAATAGGGAATCATCTATGAGTTTACCATTCTCTAAATTGAATGTTCACTGAATACTAGCACTGATGAGGTTACCTATTTTGGGTAATGAAACATCTGCCAGAAAAGAATCAAACTCAGAGAGCACCAAGGAACCCTCATTTCAACCCTGAGCTACAAATATTCTCCATTATTGATAAACATATATTTAATTTTTTCATCATCATTATTATTATTGTTATATTTATGAAGTTTATTGTCCCTATGGTTGGGATCAACTGTCGGACTACATAAGAAATAATTTGTGCATAAAATTTCTTTAAGTCAACACATCAATAGTTTCCAAGGATATTTTAATAACTTTTTTCTATTAAATTTAAACCTGAATGTCTATGAATGTCATCAATAATCAAACAAACAAGAAATAATTGACATGGATATAGAGGGGTTCGGATGGTGTTATATTACCATTCAGAATTATCATAAATTTCATGCATTTTCTTCTGTTCTTTAATTTTAGAACAAAGATTATAAATATTGAAGATTATCCAGTTAATTGCTTGACCTGTTGCAGAAACTCAGAAAGATTCCCAATATGAAATTCTAAACCAGATTAAATGTTACATTTATTTCTGAATAACTTTCACTACATCAAGGAAAGAAAGAGCAAACAACAACAACAACCCTTAGAAATCTACTTTCCTGTAAAATGTGAAAAAATAGTAAGAAAGATATTTTTTCAGATCCATCATGCAACTGCAATTTTTACAATATGTCTTATGAATCTGTATTTCAAAAAGAAAGCATATAGCTATATCTGACAGAGTCATATTTTTTCTTCCTTAATTTGTTGCAAAAAAATCAGTTTAACTAGCCTTCAATGGTTCATAATTCTAAACTAATGAGAACATCTGCAGTTATGAATCATATCCATGTCCCACCTGAATGTTTTCATCTTGTGTTGTTTATTATATCTGCAACTCACATTCTATCTTATATGCAGCAGATATATTTCTGACAACCAATAGTGATAAATGCACTTAATCCTAGATGCAAGCCAGGAATCTGTAAATGTAGTCATTTCTCTAGGTTATTATTCCAGCAGGCCTAATTTGGAAAAAACGTCTTCTTCCATAAACTGCAATTTGAGCAAATAATTGGCTCAAAAGGCTTGGCTTATTCAGAATTTTAGCTTAATGGAATGCATAGTGATTGGAATAAAAGCAAAATTCAGCATAGTATCAAAAACAGCCCTTTCCCGCTCAAATTACTAGTCATTCCATCAAAAAGCCAGACCAATGGTTGATAATCTACTATCATGACAAAGAACTAAAAGTACTAATCAAACTGCAGTCTTTGATGAAGCAACAAAATGATATCATAGAAATAATTAAAAAGAATAAGGCATGAAGATTATCAAAAGTACTTCAGAGGGCCACTATAATCCACTTTGCCTAGGATTTACTGTATTCTACATCAGAACTGATCTAAAACATATTGTGCCGTGTGCAATTCAAATTCAGCTTCAAAACTTGACCTTGTGTAGATGTGTATTCTCTCTATCAATGGGCAAAATGTTCTATCCCAGAGAGGTAATATTCCATGAAAATTCAAAACATTCCACTTTTTTTACTTATCATATAAATTTATGCTAAAAAATCCCAAGACACTGGAATTTCCATTTTCCATTCCAAAAGATTTATTCCTAGTGAACTGATGGACCACCCCAGAATAGCCAGATCTGTACATTCCAGAGGAACAATTCATAATTCTCCAAAAACAAGGAGGGAGGGAGGGAGGGAGGGAGAGAGAGAGAGAGAGAAGGAAGAGGAGGAGGAGGAGGAGGAGGAGGAGGAGGAGGAGGAAAGAAAGAGAAAGAGACCAGCTCTCTGGAGACAAATTATACATGCACACAGAAATTTTATTCTGCTTATTCTTGCCAGAAATCACACAAATAGAAAGGATATATACTAAATAAATCAATGGTAAAATACTAAGTAATTAACATTAAATATTTTTTTAATCTATAACATTTAAATTAGTCTTAGTTAATTAAATTAATTAATTGTGGATCACTACCGTATATGCCGGCATATTAGGTGACCCGGCGTATAAGATGACCCCCGTCTTTATAGCCGGGCCGCATTCCTAGAATGTCGTCTTATACGCCGGAAACTACCAGTATTTCCGGCGTATAAGATGACTCGGCGTATAAGACGACCCCCGTCTTTGGCGCCGATTTCAGCGCTCGCGGAAGTCATCTTATACGCCGGCATTTATGGTAGTTGTTTTCTGCCATTCTGCTCCTGAATGGTGTCAAAATAGTTAAAAATTAATTCAAAATATTAAGCTAAAATTCACCCTTGTTCCCTTGGGTCAGTGGTTCTTAACCTGTGGGTCGGGACCCCATTTGGGGTCGAACAACCATTTCACGGGGGTCGCCAAACAACGCAGTCCGCCATTTTTTTCTCCTTTTCCTTAGCTGTGCTACTCCCTTTTATTCTATTGGCTTTTGAAAGCCAATAGAATAGACTCTTTTGAATAGAGTCTAATTCTATGGCTTTCAAAAGCCAATAGGAATTGTCCAGGCTGTCTCTGCCCTGCTGAGTCCGCCAAAAGTCCCATTCTGCAAATGGTGCTGCACCAGTTGAGTAGTCCTTGACTTACGACCGGTTGAGTAGTCCTTGACTTACAACCGGTTGGGGGTTGCGGCATTAGAAAGGTTGAGAACCATTGCCTTGGGTAGTGGGGAACTCACTATGTATAGGATATTTTAGCAGTGGTTTGTAATATAAGCAGAATTACAATAATATTTTAGGATCCCATTTGGATAGCAGCCTTGCTGACATTTGCTAACATAATTTCAGTTCTCTATTTGTCATTACCACAATATATATGACATTATTTTTGCTTTATTTGCCTGCTAGTTGTAGCAATGTTTCCAACCTTTTCTCAGTGTACATTAAATTGTATAGAAATCAAAAAATAAATGTAAGGTTATTATTAGTAGTACTATCTATTTTGCAGTTGGTAGCCTAATTAAAACATGCATATTCTTTTTAGTAATGTATTTAAAATTCAGAGCTATCCTTAGTTCAGAAAGACCACATAGTTACGGTATATATGTATATCTGTTCTTTTATTATAAGCATTTTTTCTAACTATAAAAATTATATCTGTTACACTGTTTTGTAACTTCATTAAAAAGCTGTGAGATAAAGTGGAGAGTGACATATTCAAGTTTCTTTTGTAGAACATTAATTAAATAATCAATTTTATGAATAATTAAACATGTCCTAAGCAACTATTTACAAAATACATTCACAAATGCCATGGAATATATACCCAAGTAATATATTAACTAAAAATATATTCCAATAACCTAGCTTGATTATATAATGACACCATTGGATATTTTCAGTAAAAATAGCATCTGTGGATCAGTATTTTCAAAACATTGCCAATTGCATGATTTGAGTTATACATCTGTGCAGTGAAAATCAACCATGTTACAATCATGATATTTAGATTATTAAAAAGTCTCAAATCAAATTTAGGGAACAAATCAGACGTGTTTGCTCTCTGATGAGATAGCTTCATAAATCTCATTCTGGAGTGTATTATAAAACATCGTTATTGAGTAAAAATAAATAGCACCAGCTATGCACGCTATTAAACTCCTCTATTATTTTGGTATATTCAATCTCATTTCAGTTCCATATAAATTGGTCCCCTCTGTCTTCTTCCAATCTGTTCCAGGGAATCTCTCAAACAGATGAGATGATTTAAGTAATATTACATTGACTGAAATATATGGAAAATACATGGAAAAATAAAATTGTAAGATAACACCTGGTATTATCTCAGAATTATTATTATTATTTTAAAAAATATATTTTCTCCAAGTTTACCAGGTAAGCTTAACAAAGTGGAAATTTAGCAAAATCAATCTACTTCCACTAAATTTCTTTGAAAATAATGTTTTCCATGTAGTCATTGGTATAGTGCAGGGGTAGGCAACCTTGGCTCTTTTATGACTCGTGGACTTCAACTCCCAGAATTCCTGAGCCAGCTATGCTGAAGGGAAAGGGAGAGGTTTCCAAGCTGAGCCATGCTGGCTCAGGAATTCTGGGAGTTGAAGTCCACGAGTCATAAAAGAGCCAAGTTTGCCTACCCCTGGTATAGTGGTAGCATACATTATCTTCCCCTATAACATTTTGATTAGCTATGCAGTACATTTATAATGTATAATGGAACATCTGTATGCAGTACCTTAAAGCAGAAATTGATTTTTTCTGAAATGACATGCAGCATAGGTGCATTCTCAGGCATGGAGGTTGGGAAATTAGTTGATAGGTTAGTTCCAGTTAGATGGTTGCTAGTTTCCATAATTTCCATATGAAGTACATTTTATTCTGATTGTTGTTTTTATATTGTTTGGTATATATTTTCTGGTACCATGTTAGCCACACAGAGTTATGATTTTCAATTTGATGACCATATCAATCAATTAATATAAACAAATAGGAAAAAAACTGAGGATAATCAAAACTAGCCCAAAACAATAACACTGCATCTTGATGATGACAAAGTCATTAACTCAGTGTCAATGCTTAGCAACAACATAGATTTTCTCTAGAATGATCTGCTTCAATCTGATCATTCAATCTCCAACAGTGATCCATCCATACTGTAACTGAGTCCATTTTGCTGCCGATTGTCCTCTTTATTCCATCTTTCCCAGAATTACTGTCTTCTCTAGAATGCTATAGCAGTCTTTACTAATGTGTCTGATGAAAAATAATATGAGCCTGGCCATTTGTGACTCATGTGAAAACTCTAGGTTGATTTGTTCTATGATGCATTTTTTGCTTGTGTGTTTGTTTTTGTGGCTATCCAAGGAGCTTTGGAATTAAAATAATCATAGGACTGTCTATTTCTCAGAGGGCTATATTTCTACCAAATCAGTACCCCTGACACCAGTTTCAGAAGCAAGAATATTATACAATATGCAAACTCAAAAAATAAAATGAATATAACATAGAATTCTTATAGTTTATTTTGCAATATAAGCATATTGTTTTAGGGATCTAGCAATTTCACTTTCTACTCCCCAGAAAAGAAAAAAAAGAAAAAAAAGAAAAAGAAAAAGAAAAAGAAAGAAAGAAAGAAAGAAAGAAAGAAAGAAAGAAAGAAAGAAAGAAAGAAAAAATAGACTTGCCAAATTCTAGCTTAAGTTACAATAGTACAGGAACAGCACAAAAAGTCAAACACAAAAAGTATTCTTATTTTAAAGAATGACTGGAGTCAAGTATAAATAACAATGTTCCCTTGATTCACTACAAGAATGTTTTCAAGTCTGCTTGCTTAGAGCATTGTGTTACTGACTGCTTTGTCACTAGTCAACCTTGTAGCTTCTTCACCCATTTGCCAGGATAAATTTCTACAACCAATTGAAGAGAAATATTAATCAGGTACATTGTAGAAGATCAATAATTCATACAGCTATTCAGAAACAAATCCAGGAGGATTCTTTCTTCTCTCCTCTCCTGAATCATTCTTTAAAAGGAAAAATAAATAAATATTTGATAGCATGGCTTTTTGAGTCTACATAAAAATGCCTTCATTCTTTAAAAGAAAAAAAAACTGCATACTCATCATCTTAGATACCTAGAATCAAACATTATATTGGGAATTTTAAGATAAGCTCCTGCTGCTAAAACTTGCAGAAAGGAAAAAATAAATAAAAATAAAAAATAAAAACCCTATAGGCAATCATTCACATCTACTTATAATAGATTGTGTTATTTAAAAAAAAATCATATGTGTAATCAGTTTAATTTTGTATTCATAAAAATATTTTTAACAACACAGATGCTAATATTATTTTTAAAGGAAAGTCAAGATTTTTGTTCCTTTTAGTTGAATTTCTAATAGGATTACCTTTGTAGTTAACTTTGAAACCAACTGAGCCCACACTTTCATCGGTCTGAAGATGTAGCCACATCTGATTGTTCATGCTAACGATTAAATCCGGCACAAAGCTTCCTGTTAATCTAATCATAAACAAAATAAAAAGTCCATTAGCTGTAAATTGGCTTGAAATAAAGCTATTTTAAAAATCAAGTGGAGAAGTTGATTATAGGACTTTAGTCTTTAAAAGCTAGCATTTCATATTAATGGCATACTAGCATTTGGGGGAAAAAAGAACTACTGAAAAGGGGAGGACAGAGGGCAAGGGAAGAATTGAGGGAAGGGGAAGAAGGGAGGGGACAGAAGTGGAGGAAGGAACTGGAGGGAAAGGGAGACGAGGGGAAGGGAAGAGGGAAGGGAGTGGAGCAAGGAGAGGGAGAAGGAGAAGAGACTATTCAGGAGAGATTACTAGCTGAAAATCTTTTTGTTTTCCATAACTGAGTAATTGCATGGCAGCATTTGTGGAGTCAGCATCACCAGATGGTGTTCTCTCTCTCTCTCTCTCTCTCTCTCTCTCTCTCTCTCTCTCTCTCTCACACACACACACACACACACACACACACACACACACACACACACACACACACACACACAGAGGCTTATTAAGAGAAGCTATCTTACAGGTACCTGCTGACTAACAACTTTACTTAACAGTATAATATCCTTATGCCACAGCATGCAAGTGATTTTATTTAAGTCTTGCTATTGACACAGAGTTCAAAAGGAAGCTGTTCAGTTGGAAAGATAAGAATAGGTTTTCATGAGAACTGTAATCAAAGAATCATAGATTTTCTTTGCCATCACATTATTTACTACAAGAGATTCAAATGAAACTAAAATAGTGAAGGCTGATGAAGACATAAATTATACTATATTCTAATAGGTTTACCTACTCATGCTGGCTTCATACATTAACCATAATAGTGTTCAGTTATAGTTTAGCATATCTTTTGAACCCATTCATTGTAGTCTGTATATCATTGTCTAAGAGCTAAAACTATGTGTTTAATTGGTATGTAATAACTCTGTTGGACTTTGTAAAAACCAATGCAATAATACTAAAACCACTACTATGACACAATAAACTGACTACTGATCTTCATCACACGTACAAACTTAGTAATTTTTACCCCCATGAAACTATATTTTCTTCTTATAACCTATCCTATATCCATATCCAAATCTATAAATCTTTATCATTTCAATCTGGGCATCAGCAAAAAAGTCCATAATGGTTTCCAGTATGTTGTAGAAATATATCTTAGTTCAATCTTGGTCAAGTAAACCAACTTTGTATTCCTTCCTTCGGCAATGTTGATCGTTGAATCATTCAGAAATTATAAAATTACAATTTTATCTCTCTTCAGTTTTTCTTTTTGCCATCACAAAAGTATGTTTAAGCATGCTTCTGAATGTGATAATAGGTGTCTTTTTCAAAGTGAACTTTCCCCAAGAGAACTCCATTATCTTACGGTCCCTGCTAGTGAACCTGGGTGGTTCTTATTCTCCTAATATAAAGTATCCTCACAACTATCCCAAAATGTGGAATGCTTTTTGATATAGACATCTAGGTTCTATAGAATTTGCCAAACTCAAATCAGTTTAGAACAGGAATAAGCATTTGAGACGATATTCACTCTTCAGACTTTTCCCCTTCAGTTTCTAGATCTATTCTGACCACAATTATGAGAATTTTCAGCAGAAAATATTTAAAAGTCTTTAAAAAAAACCCAGAAGAACCGAGGAAGGAAGGAAGGAAGGAAGGAAGGAAGGAAGGAAGGAAGGAAGGAAGGAAGGAAGGAAGGAAGGAAGGCAGGCAGACAGGACATATGTTTTATGATTTCTTTTAGAAGACTTTCTCCTATTTCTGCTCTTAAAACATACTTTAAAATTTGTATAGTTTTCATTTGAATTTTTAGCAATCAGTCCTGAGAATATTTAAAATCATACAAAATATTGTTTCAGGAGTTTTATTAATTACTAAAAATAAATGGAGTAGCAAATGCTCTTAGTGATCATTTAACTGAGCATTTCACTCGATTTGAAAAGACCAGAAATTTGAGAAGCTGCTTGAACTTCCTGGATTCACTGCCAGCTTCTCAATAGCAGTAATCCAACCTGTTCTTACAACAAAATTGAATTTTATTTTATTTTCTACAGAACTGTTACATCAAAATGTATCCCCAAAGAGTCTCCATTATGTTTGCCTGAATTCACAGGCATATTAAAGATATATGTATGTATGTATGTATGTATGTATGTATGTATGTATGTATATGTAGGTCTTTGGTTGTTCGGGTTTTCTCCGCGTAAAATTGGAAGTGTCTTGGCGACGTTTCGACGAAGTCCCATTCGTCATCTTCAGGCTGGTGCTTTCAGCTTCGTGCTTCGAGGAGCAATGTGTGGTCTTAGCTGTTTCTTCCTTTTAACTGCCAGTGGGGATATGAACTGATTGGGTGGGAGCTTGGCTGTGTTCTGATTGGGTGGAGGTGTGTTCTGATTGGTTAGGGGCGTGGCTGTGCTCTGATTGGTTGGGGGGTTGGCTGTGCTCTGATTGGCTGGGGGGTTGGCTGTGCTCTGATTGGCTGGGGGAGTGTTCTGTTTGGTTGTGCTCAGGTTAGTCTGAGTTGCAGGGGGGTTTAAGATTTTGGGCTGCCTTGCTATTTTTTGGCTTCGCGTTCGTGGTCGTGCCTCATCTTCATGGAGGGTGTCAGTTTGCTTCATGTATGGATTGGAGGGGTTTAAAGTGGCTAATGATGCAGCTGTGGTCTGGCTTCTGGTTTGTGGTCGTGCCTCATCATCGGTGTGGCTTTGGGTTTGCTTTTTGCGTGGATGTGTGGTGGTGACATCCTGTGTGGTTTTTGTGAGTGTGGGTCTGGTATCATTTTTTGTGTTAGGGAGTCGTTTGTCAATAAGGGCGGGTTTCCAAATGGCTGGTAGGCGGGAGGTATCATCTCGCTTGTTCATGCTGTGTGGGCGTTTTTCTATCTCGATGGCTTCTCTGATTATTCTGTTATTAAAATGTTCACTTTTGGCAATGGTTCTGGTATTTTTAAAGTCAATTTCATGTCCTGTGGCTTTAAAGTGTTGGACCAGGGAAGATGTTGGTTCCTCTTTTTTGACTGAGTTCTTATGTTCTTCAATGCGTGCACTTATTCTTCTGTTGGTTTGTCCGATGTATGTGTTGGGACAAGCAGTGCATGGGATTTCATATACTCCTTGATTTTCTAAGTCAATTTTATCTTTGGGGTTTCTAAGGATGGTGGATATTTTTCTGTTTGTGCAGAATGCTGTTTTGATGTTGTGTTTATGGAGGATCTTACTGATTCTGTCTGTGGTGCCTTTTATGTATGGGAGGAGAGCTTTGCCGTTTTCTTGTTCTTTGTCTTGGATTTTAGTGGGGGTTTCTTTTTGGATTAGGTTTGTAATCTTATTTCTTTGGAATCCATTGGATGTTAGTACATTGGTGAGAGTGTGTAGTTCGGGTTTTAGGTGTTGTTCGTCAGCTAAGCGTTTTGTTCTGGAGATGAGTGTCTTGGCTACAGAGTTGATCTGTGCTGGGTGGTGGTGTGAGAGAGCGTGCAGATAGCGGTTTGTGTGTGTTTTCTTCTGGTAGATGGTGTGTCCTAGGGAGCCATTGGATTTCTTGTAGACTAAGACATCCAGGAAGGGAAGTTGGTTGTTAGCTTCTGTTTCCATGGTGAACTGTATTTTGGGGTGTAGGCTGTTGAGGTGTGTGAGGAAGTTGTCCAGTTTTTCTTTCCCATGTGGCCAGATTATGAAGGTGTCATCTACGTATCTGAGCCAGAGTTTGGGTTTGTGATCCGATTTTTCTAGAGCTTGGGTTTCAAAGTGTTCCATGTAGAGGGTTGCAATGACAGGTGAGAGGGGTGATCCCATGGGTGCTCCTTCTGTTTGTTTGTATTTTTGTCCATTGTAGATGAAGTATGTGTTGGATAGGCAGTGGTTGGTCAGATCTAAGATGTGTTTGGGGGGGTTATATTTGTTTTGGATGGCTGTCAAGGCTTCTTTGATAGGCACTTGGGTGAAGAGGGATATGACATCGAAGCTCACAAGTAGGTCGCTGGGCTGTAAGCTTTGTTTCTTTATGATCTCTATAAACTGGAATGAGGTTTTTACGTGTGAGGTGATGGATTCTGCATAGGGCTGTAGTTGTTTGGCAAGAAATTTGGATAGGTTTTGTAGAGGTGAGCCTATGGAGCTGACTATAGGTCTGAGTGGGGTTCCTTCTTTGTGTATCTTGGGGAGACCATAGAGTTTGGGGCATCTGGATGATTTCTCTCTGGGAATGATTCTTTGCTGGATTTCTTTGCTAATGGGGAGGCTTTTATTTTGGATCTGGTGGTTTTTTCCAGGTAGGTGGTGGGATTTGTATTTAGGGGTTTGTATGTGGAGTCTTGGAGTAGGTTGGTTAATTTGGTTTGGTAGTCAGATGTGTTCATAACCACCGTGGCGTTGCCCTTGTCTGCTGGTAGGATTATTATGCTGGTGTCTTCTTTCAGGTTACGTAGTGCTGTCTGTTCCTCTTTGGGTAAGTTGTTTTTGCGTGGCTTGCTGGTGCAGAGGATGTTGGTGATTTCGAGTCTGATTCTGTTAGTGTCGAAATCACCAACATCCTCTGCACCAGCAAGCCACCGAAAAACAACTTACCCAAAGAGGAACAGACAGCACTACGTAACCTGAAAGAAGCCACCAGTCTTGTCATCAAAACGCAGGTGGATTGGCTGGGACCCATGACGAGGTCAAGAAGCCGGGCACAAAGAATGCCACACTTATAAATAGCTTCTCCCATCGACTGGAGACTACCCTGATGATGCTGGCAGATGCCAGCGAAAGCTTGGGTTTTTTCTGGTTTTATTAAAACTTTTTATAGTTTTATAACTTCCTGGTGTTTGTATATTTTATTGTTTAATATGAGTCTACCCAGGAATCACTGTTTTGTTTTTAATATTCTTAATAATATATATATATTCATATATATATATATATATATATATATATATATATATATATATATATATATATATATGTGTGTGTGTGTATGTGTGTGTGTGTGTTTTCTGAGGGGTTTTCTCCCGCGTAAAATTGGAAGTGTCTTGGCGACGTTTCGACAAAGTCCCATTCGTCATCTTCAGGCTGGTGTTTTCAGCTTTGTGGAGCTTCGAGGAGCTAAGACCACACATTGCTCCTTGAAGCACGAAGCTGAAAACATCAGCCTGAAGATGACGAATGGGACTTCGTCAAAACGTCGCCAAGACACTTCCAATTTTACGCGGGAGAAAACCCGAACAACCAAAGACCTACACACACACACACACACACACACACATATATATGAATAAATCTTGCAAAACAGATTAAAAATTCAATTGGAACATGAAATAACTTTGAGACAGTTATGCTCAGCTTGACAGTAGTGCAAATTGAAAAAAAAATCAGCAAATTATCTCTAGCTTTTTGTCTACTATATCTTCTTTATTATAATATAGTGGTAACTTTACCATGAAGCTAAGAACACTCTGAATAATATTCTGATAAGAAAAAAATGACAGAACATTCATTTGCATTCATAACAAAAGAGTGTAATTTCATCAGTCTTGTTAAATGTATGTCTTGCTTTGAACTGGCTGCTACAAAACATTAGCATTTTAAACTAGACTAGACATGCAGAGAAAAATGATTCATATTATCTAAAAGAGATTGAAAAGTTAGAGAGCAGAGAAATCAGTAAATACTGCAAGGTCAAATAGTAGGAAATGATAAAACTAAAACTATATTTAGAGGAATTTAAAGACTATCATTATATGAAATCAGGTTGAAGTTCAATGTCATTTTTTTTTGCACTGTGCAGAAGCACCAAGGCACTTCCGGATTGAAAGGATTAGCTGATGACATCACCATTGCCTGAGGCACAGTCAGTTGGGGATGCCTTTTATGTCCTCAGCAGGAGCTGGACAGAGGATGGAAACTCAAGCCTGCCCCACAGCAGCACTCAAGGCTGGAATATGGGCTTGCTAACCTCCATCCCAGCACTCTAATTATGTGAGCCATGGTCCTTGTTCGATGTCACGATTTCTATTCAACTCACAGATCCTTAGACACATCTACATCGATGGATGATAACTTTAATGATGAATGATGCCTCTCTAATGCCAATTAGAATCTAAACTTCAAAAATGCCCATGAAAACTGCATGAAAAAAATATGATTTCTCTACAATCATATATAAATATTTCAATATCATAAGAAATAACAATAGACAGTAGGAAGAAATAAAATTTATTTGATTTTATCTTTTCCTATTACCAAATTGTTTAAGAATTTGACAGCAATAGGAAAGAAAAAAAAATTTTATACAATAAACAGGGGAATCATAACCGAAAATGTGTGAATTTATTCTGTAAGTCAAGATATGTAACTTCTCTCACCCTTCTATTATGCATGATATTTAGAAGAAACATGGTTAGACTACAATACAAGAAAAGCCTGAATATTGTCTCTGTATTTAAGATGTACTGATTTCTGTTATTATCTCAGAAGAGAAGAGTTTATGAAAACATTTGTTGGAACTCTAAGGGATTTAATATAAATATAAACCAGAAGACTAGATAACATAAATGTTGATCCATTCTAAGATCACTCATTGCTTTGAGAAAGTTTTAGTTGATGGTGAAGTTCAAAATCCTTTCCTCAAGAAATATTTTCAATATTCCCTCTTTTATCTCCCCATCAATAGGTCATGGCTCTTTTTCAATCTTTGGAGAGAAGAGATGAATTATTAAGCAGAAAAATATAACAACAATGTATAATAGCTAGATGAATTCACTGAATTTTGTTTTTCTTTTAATGACCCTGTAATCCTTTGCATCGCGGTGGTAGCTGAATGGACCTGAGCGGTTACTGGCTGGATGTCCTTCCTGAAGCCTATACAGAGTTCACAGCAAATATTTTCTCTTTGTGTCCAGAGAGAGAAATATCTACCATACCTAGGATCACACTCACAGTCTCCCGACCTCACAGGTCTCCGCCTCTAGCCACCACACTACTGACACAAGTCGTTGAATGAAGTGTGGAAAATAGAATAAGTCTTGGTTGCCTTTAAACATTTCAAATGGCTTATACTTAATTCTTGTTCATGCTTATACCTAATTCTTGTTCTTATTACATGCTATAGGAACATTCCAGAAAATCCATGAATTTTGACATATGTGACAGAAATGGGCAAGGTCTCAATATGACCTTTCATCTGTGTGAACTTTGTCTATTAAGAAACCACAGTATATAACATGGATTCTCAAAGCTAAGACTGGTTCTGCTTTCTGTGATTCCAGGTTTAGGCAAAAATGAGATATTATGGTGCTTCCTGCATGAAAGTGAGAGATAGGACTGAAATATTCTTATTCATTAATATATATGCAGTTAATTTCTATGAGATGAATATGGAAAGATTATATTTTTTCTTTGCATTTAACAAAAAGAAATTAAAACAAAGTAGACATGAGTTTGGAACACAGAACAGTGAACACCGGACATTATTATAGAAGAATAATGTGCATTTTTAAAGAGTGTGTGCACATATCTTTTGAAAACAAGATTCTTTAAAAAACTGAAATCAAATTATTATATTATTAAAATGTTAATTTAATTTAATTTCCAAATTTAGAGACTATGCAAGTTCTTGACAACTCTGAGCGGATTTACAAATAAAGCAGAAAAAAGCCATATTGAAATGGAAATGAAAGAAAAGAGCCCTAGCTGAACAGAAATGCAAAATTCAGCAGAAAAACAAAGATAATAAAAGGGCCCACTCCAGCCACCATATCCCTAGGCCTGGGAAAATAGCCAGATTTTTAACAGTTTCCTAAATGTCATAAATGAATCTCTGGTGGACTTCATTCCAAAAAACTGGTGCTGCACCAGAGAAGGCATGATTTCTGGATCCTGCAAGATGACACTGATTAATTGATGGGAGCTGGGGTATAATCACTCTTCTTATGATACTCTTCTTATAGCAAAGCCTAAGATTCTGGCTCCTATCCCACCAATTTATAACCCAAATATTTTATTTTATATTATTCTAAGGTTTTAAAATATCTATTTTTTACAAATCAACATTCAAGTCCATACACTATAATTTAATGGAAATAAGGTTGTAGCTCCAATAATATTATGCTGTCAGATTTTACCGTCCAAGCAGTAAGATCAGATAACAGCTTCAGAAAACAATATGTCATTCATTTTTACTATGTAAAATCCAGGATCAGTGTGCATCAGTTAAACTTTCCTATGAGAATCCCAAAGTTGCTTTTTCACAAGGCAACTGGATTTTCTTGTTTTCTCTTTGAAGACATTTTGTTTCTCATCCAAGAAGCTTCTTCAGCTAATGAGAAGCAAAACATCATCAACAAAAAAACAAACTCCAATTGCTTCGTGAAAAAGCATCTTTGGGACAACTATGACCTGGATGACTGTGAATCTTTGTAGACATTTCCTATGAGAGAGTACAATTTCCTACAGTGGTCAAAATGGGACAACTTGCCATGAAAAAAAAATGTCAAAGAAACAATGGCGGATAACAATACTGTTATCTAGCACTGAGTTATCCTGCTTTGAATTGTCTCATGGTGAGTTGCCCCACTGCAATTTGGTCATTTTCAGTTGTCCTGCATTGAGTTGGCTGTGGAGAGTCAGCCATGGCAAGTTGTCCTAGACTCTATATAACTAATTCAGGGTGTTCTGCAAGATAACATATATCTAACTTAAAGTGTATTACTCTCTTAAGTAATATGTCTGCCATTTTCTCTTGGAATATATGCTATAGTCGAATTTAGTAGGACAGAGAGATTGCTCTAACACTAATGATGTTACTTAGTTGGGTAATGAAATGTTTGCAACCAACCTCAGAGAAAACCAAAGACCCCAGAGATTATAATGTTATTTTATGTATTTTGTAAGCTTAAAATGGAGGAATAACATATGTGCATGCCTATATATTTTATATTTAAAATGCATTGCTTCTGTGCTCTCTGCTCTTATGAACATAATAACCCCAATGATGTTAGAGGATCCACAACCAACAGAAAGATAATGTGATCTCTTTATTTTACCTTTAACATGTTTTATTTTGCTATGCATTCTCATGTGAATATAAAATTATATTCATATTTAAAAACCAGGTGATTAGGAGAACCTAGAGAAAATAAACTGATCTTTTTTAGTCAGTAGTTCTTTGGTAAGATGTGAACAAACCATTATTTCATCAGGATAAAGATTATGGAGACTTACACTTGGAGCACCGTTCTAGGATCACCCACTTCACCTCCATCCCCAATTGTTAGTGTATCATAGCCAATTTCCAGGTCAAATTCTTCAAAATTAATTTGAATAACCTAGAATGAAAAACAAATCCAAATTTACTTAGAATACCTACAAGTTTCTTTTCTTTATCAAACAAATGATCAGACACACTTTATAATAGGGTTTATTATATAGCAATAGCACCTAGATTTATATACCGCTTCATAGTACTTTACGGTACTCTCTAAGTGGTTTACAGAATCAGTATATTACCCCCAACAATCTGAGTCCTCATTTTACTGATCTAGGAAGGATGGAAGGTCACATCCTCTTTGAGCCCTTCAGGATCGAACTACATACTGCATTGTAATCCTTGCACAACCAGCGCTTCTATATTATATAGAAGTTGGGTTCTTTTAAGATTCTTCTACTTTAGTTAGATAAATGAGTCATTCTTCTAAGAGAAAAATCATGAAAGAGATGGACTATATTTTACCCATCCTATCATGAAGTTTCTGGAAATATAATGTACATCTTTAGGCCAATATCAGGGTTTAAATGTAGAATTGTTACCATTTTAACAACATGAAATAAAAGAAAGTGCTAGTGGCAAGAATTATATTATGCATCAATAATCAAAGTTACAGAATTTCTGTTTTTTTACTATATCCCCATTTAACTGTATCTCCATTTATTCATGCAGGTTTACAGAATTTATACATACCAGTGAAAGATATTTATGCTCAAATAATAAAAAAGCAGATATAATTTGATTCAATGTATTATACAAAAGGAATATCATCTTTTAACTTCTGCAATTACTGTAATAAATATAACAATGTTATATTATTTTTAAAATGTTTCATATAATGGCTTTCATTTGAAGATTAAACTTTCTCTTATGTAACTAATGCATAAAAGAAATGAATCAATTTCTATTTATATCATACCTGAGGGAGTGTTAAGGTGATTCCACATTTTCAATAAACATTTGATAAATCTTGATGTGCTTTATCTATGATAGGTGTATTAGATTTTTATTAACTTTAAATTACAGCTGAAATAAATTTCCATCCTTGAACAGGCATACTATATTTGAACCCACACCATTCTTACTGTAGATCTACACCTCTATTTTCAGGAAGGTTATCTGAATATTAAGGATCTTCAAATAGTGCTGCCATGATAGCCATAGCCAAAAGATAATCAGACAGAAGCATGGCTGACACTTCAATTGTCAAACCACAATATCTTGGAGGATGCAATGACATTAGGACTGGAGAGATCATTAACTTTACTATTTGTCCCCATAAATGAATGCACGATTGGAAGAAAGTTCTGAAGGCTTGTTAATTTAGTGTAATAAATCAATAAACTAAATAGGCTTGAATCACAGAATGTTTTGCTTGAATATGGAGTTGAAGGTTAATTGATGAATAATAAGAGAAATGGTGTAAATAAAGCAAGCCTGGGAATAAATATCATGCTCAGCCAAGGGCTCAAAACTGAATATTATTTTACACGTGAAAAATGGTTATGCAATGTAGAAGTCCAAACATGTGGAACTGACAATATGCTATATGCACTCTGATAAAAGTGGCTGCTGGTCAAAACAATTAAAAACAAAACAAAACAACAATTAGCAGAAGGTGAACTGGAAAAGTTGACTACTCTTTCAGACTTCTAGTATGTTCTCCCTTGGGATAAGCCATGTATACTAATTTGTAAATGAAATATTCCTGATGGCACAGCACATTTCCTTCACCTTGTATCATTTTGGTTTCTTTTTCTCAATAATTGCACATTTTTTTAAAAAGTCCTAAGCTACAGTCATAATACTTTTTAATTTCTGTGCCTAGAAGCATTCTTAAAATATGGTTAAAATTAGTACTTTTATTTACAGCATGCTGGTTTCCTTTAAAATAATAATAATAACATAAGATAATATCCCTGACTTAATAATTGTCCATTAGAAAGACAAAAAGTCTGGATAATGGACATGGCAGTACCAGGAGACAGCAAGTAATTAGGATAGTAATAAAACAGTAATTCCAAGAGAAGGTACTGTCACTGTAAATTTCAACAGAGCAGCAAATTAATATTTTTAAATAGGTAATAAATACAATAGACACTTCTTTGGGAATTTCTTTCTTTTTCTCTATTAAAATCCTGGAATAAAGAATGTGATCTAAGCCTTTTCTTTCTGGAGTTTAATTGAGGTCAGTTGAAATCATATCAGTGTCAGTTTAAATTAGAACTGAATGAAGATATTGAGATAGTAGGCAACTTTTGCCTTTTCAGATCAACCATCAACAGTAAAGGAATATGTTGCAGATTAGCACTTAGTAGAGCAACCATGAAGGTCTTGGAAATCGTATTCAAATGTCGTGATATGTCTATATCTACAAAGTTCAGAATCATGAAAGCCACATTGTTCATAGACAAGCAAAAGTTGAAGTTTGAAGAAGCAAGATAGGAAGAATATTGACATTCCTGAACTTTTGCATTAGGAAAGACTCTAGAGAATATCATACACAACCAAGAATGCAAATAAACAAATCACTGAATAAATTGCCACAGAATTCTTACTTCACGTACAAATCATCAAGCTCAAATTATTCTACTTTGGGCACTATATGCAAATATATCACTTCCTAGAAAAGGTTTTAATGTAAGATTAAAAAGAAGGAGAGGAAAAGGACGACCGGCAGCAAGGTGGATAGACAGTTACAATAGGGGCACTATAGGAAAACCTGAAAGACCAGATTAGGGACAGGTCATTGTGGATAAATCTACTATATGATGGCATTAACAGAGTAATAGAATCAAGATCACGTGAAATGTTAACACCACTTTATAATGCCTCGATAAGACTGCACTTGAAATATTGCATCTGGTTTTGGTCGCCACAATATAAAAAAGATGTTGAGGCTCTAGAAAGAGTGCAGAGAAGAGCAACAAAGATGATTAAGGTACTGGAGGCTAAAACATATGAAAAATGGTTTCAGGAATTGGGTATGTCTAGTTTAATGAAAAAAACAACTGGGGTGACATGATAGCAGTGTTCCAGTATCTATGGGGCTGCCACAAAGAAGAGGGGATCGAACTATTTTCCAAAGCACATAAAGACAGATTAAGAAGCAATGAATGGAAACTAATCAAGGAGAGAACCAACCTAGAACTAAGGAAAAATTTCCTGACAATTAGAACAATTAATCAGTGGAACAGCTTGCTTTCAAAAGTTGTGGGTGCTCCATCAGTGGAGATTGTTAAGAAGAGATTGGTCAGGCATTTGCCTGAAATGGTATAGGGCAGGGGTAGTCAACCTTGGTACTTTTAAGACTCGTGGACTTCAACTCCCAGAATTCCTGAGCTGAATTCTGGGAGTTGAAGTCCACGAGTCATAAAAGAGCCAAGGTTGACTACCCCTGGTATAGGGTTTCTTGCCTGAGCTGGGGATTGGATTAAGAGACCTCCAAGGTCCTTTCCAACTCTATTATTCTGCACATAATGATAATAGCAGAATACTTAGACTTATAGCAGTACTTAGACTTATATAGTGCTTTACAGCCCTTTTTAAGTGGTTTACAGAGCCAGCATATGGCCCCCAACAATCTGGGTCTTCATTTTACCGACCTCTGAAGAATGGAAGGCTGAGTCAACCTTGAGCCATTCAGAATCAAACTCCTAGAGCAGTGATGGTGAACCTTTTAGAGACCGAGTGCCCAAATTGAAACCCAAAACCCACTTATGTATCATCGGGTGCTGGGTAGGTGTGGCCCATTGGGTAGGCGTGGTCCATTGGGTGGGTGTGGCTGCAGTGGTAATGGCAGACTGGGTGGGACTAAAAAGTTCAATCAATCAATTCCAACTTTGCAAGATCTTTTTTTTCCCGCGAGAAGTTGAAATCAACTGATTGAACCTTTTTTTTTTCCATACGGCGGCAGAGGCCTAAAGCGAAAAGGTTTTATAAAACCCAACTAAAGGCCTAGGACTGGCGCACAGCGCGCATGCCACAGAGAGGGCTCTGAGTGCCACCTCTGGCACCTTTGTCACCACTGTCCTAGAGTGAGCAATGAGTTAGCCTGCAGTACTGCATTCTAACCACTGCACCACCATGGCTAATAATCACCCCCCCATATTCATTAAGCACAAATAAAGAGTTCTGTTACTGTTTTTTATAAAATAATGCTTCAAGGATATATCACAGGACATTCAAGTAACTCCCAGAGAGTAAGCATTTGCTTTTAAAACTTTCAGGGTTTTTTCCCCCAGAAGTAAGTGTTTCCCCTAATTTATTTAGAAAAAGAAAGAATGCCACAAATACCTATTGACGGAAGACTATAGGAGTTTCATGCAATATCCCAAAATATTTTCATTCATTTCATTCAATCACATACCAAATCTCTGTATCATAAACTTCCGGTGCTAATTTAAAAAAATGATAAATGATGAAACTATCTTTTCATACTAGTGTGTCGATATCCAGTATAAATGTGTGATAGGGATAATAGTCTGATTTTATGATGCACATTTTGAGATTTCCTCCTCCACCACCACTACTACCCCCATCTCCCATCTCCAAAGGCACATCTCCAAATTCTAACGTGCCTGCTGCTCAATTGTATGTTATTTTTATTAAGAATTTAATTGAAATATTACAGTCTAATACAAACTAAAATTAAAGAAAAAAGAATAGAGTAAAAAGTGAGAAAGAAAGAAAGAAAGAAAGAAAGAAAGAAAGAGAGGGAGGGAGGGAGGGAGGGAGGGAGGGAGTGGGAGGGAGGGAGGGAGGGAGGGAGGGAGGGAGGGAGGAAGGAAGGAAGGAAGGAAGGAAGGAAGGAAGGAAGGAAAGAAGGAAGGAAGGAAGGAAGATGTTTTCTTTCATTCATTCTTTTTTTAAAAAAATCAAGATTATAGCCTGGGTCAGAAACAAAGTATGATCAATAGATGGAATATGAGTATGCTATCCTTCCGGCTATGAAACTAGATCAAGTTTCTGATAAAACAATTTGAGGCTCATAGAGATAATAACTGACTCCCAGACTGATAAAGATTTAAGACACCATCTTGTAAACAACCAACTCCAGACATTTCCGTTATCCATGAAAAGACCTGTCAGTTTGCCAATTCAAAGAGTAGCAGTTAAAAGAAAATACAGTAATTTCTACCCTAATATACTTTGAGAGATACTGGTTTTAGATGGAAAATAGTTGCCAGAGCTTAATCCTTTCTTCTAAATAAATCTTGCTTTGTGAGAAAATATTGCTGCTTTAGGTACTGGCCAAAATAACCTGAAATCTATGTGCCTCCAGTCAAAATCCTCACAAAAGTTTTTTTACCTGTGATAAGAACCTAGTTCTAGATTCATACTCTAATTCAATTTATTGCAGTCATAGACCAGTACTTATAAAAAATAAAATAAAAATTAAGACAGAGTTAAAATGCTTTTGTAAAACAGCCTAACTAACATCTATAAATGAGATCAAGGATACAACCTATATTATTTATAATGTAAACCCTAAAATTATATTAAATATGAAATATCTAAAATTGCAACCAAGTAACAATATCTAAAATTACTTATGTAGCAAAGTAATGATATTTAAAAATTTCAATGAATTACAGTTACAAAGAATGCAATGCAGGATATTGCCCTTCAGAGTTTGACAGATCTTGCGCTGCTGCACAATTCCATTGTATGATGTTGAACTAATGGTGCACAGAAAATTGTTTATTATTAGATTTTTCCCACCTTTATTGCTTCCATAAATAACTCAACATGGCAAGGATACCTAATACTCCTTTCTGTTCCTATCTTCCCAAAAACAGGCTTGTGAGGTGAGTTGGGATGAGAGAGAATGACTAGACCAAAATCACACAGCCAGTTTTCATACCTAAGGTAGGACTAGAACTCATGGCTCCCAGTTTAGACTAATATGTTAACCCCACAACCAAATTGGCTTTCAATTAGGTAAATAATCACTCAGATAAGCTTGTTATTGGGCTAGAAAGTTGTAAGTTTAAGAACTGACATTTATCAGACTAAGAAGTTGAACTTGAGAGGCAAAGCTAAATTGAGAAAGTAATATGTTATCTTCCTGGCTTTATTGCAGCAAGCTGTGTATTTCCAATTATCTAAGCTACTAAGATTCTAGTTTTCTGAAGTGGACAGGACAGAATAGTCAATATTCCAATCAATTTGAAAGTGGCTATAGCTCAGTTCAAAGTCTTGTGTAACATGAAAGTTATTCTGATTATTTTATGCTGAATTTGCTTAGAAGCAATTAAGATGCAGTCTCAATAATCAAATATGTACTCTCTTAACATTTATGTAATTTCATAAAACAGGCCAAGTAATAAATATCACAAAACAACATTTCTTCTTATTAAATAAGCACGTTTACATATAATATAGTTTCCAACAAACTCAAAGAAATCCATTGTCTTTGCTGTACAAAAGTGGAAAATATCAATGACTTCTTATTTAGACTTTCATGGAATAACTTGATTTAATCATACATTCTCTTAAATGCCTTGCATATATTAACCTTTATACTGTGAACAAAATTAAAATATAATTATTAACCTGGGGGTGGATGAGCAGTGCACAGTTTTTATTTTATTTATTTATTTGCAGGGCTTATAAACTGCTGTAAACTATCAGCTCTGAACATCTTCAAGCCTATCAGGTTACATTTTTCATAGAATTTGTATAATGACACCATAATGTTATCAGAGTTTTCCAACCTTTGCGGACCAGCTGGGGGAGGGGGGGAAGAGGGGATTATTCCAAATGAGTGGCAGGCAAATATGTGTGTGCAGCTCCATTTGCACATGCAATGGGCATGTGTGCCCACTGCTCGCACAAATTGAGCATGTGCGCCCACACTTGCCTGCTACTCATGTAAGTGGTTTATGTACATGCTCACTTCCATGGCCTGGTTCTGAAGGGCTCGGGGCCCTTATGTATGTGATGTTCATATGGATTCCACAGATGACCTCTGTGTTGCTAAGTATAAGAAAACTGTTTCTATCCATATACAAACCAGCATAGAGATTTAAACGGCTTGGGCAGAGGTGTTTTTTTTTTAATTCATCAAACAAGAATTACAAATTCAAATAAAGAAAATAAGAAAATCAAAATGTGACAGGGACAATAGGCAGTGCTTATTAGAGCAGTTTACATTACATTTCAAGCAGCTGTTCACATGCATTCAGATGAAAGATAAGAGAATATTATGTGAAAATCTTGAGCCAATATGACAACTATTACTAAATAAAAGTTAATTTTATACCAGCTCAGTCATTTTGTTTCAGCAATATTTATAGATATGAATACTAACAGGCAAAGGAACTAATGCATGAACCACTGCATTTTGTTTTGTTGTGTTGGGTTTGGAAGGGATACTTGTTTTTATCAATTGCTGGGCAATGTAGATTTTCAATATTTACAGAAATTAGAGAAATGTGATGAATTCCATTTAAACAATGATCTTTGCTCTGCACAGTGGGAGAGCAAAATTTTAGAATTAAAATTGCATTGTAAATTTGAGAGATCAAGGGTGCATTTATATGCATCCGATAAAAAGAGTTAGATGCAAACATCTGTGTATTCTGAAAGCTACATTCTGTGTATTCTGAAAGCTAAAGCTTGCCTTCAGAAATTGTGGGCGCTTCTTCAAGGTTGTTAAGAAGAGACTGGACAGCCACTTATCTGAAAAGATATAGGGTCTCTTGCTTGAGCAGGGGGTTGGACTACCAGACCTACAACGTCTCTTTCAGGTCTATTCTATTCTAACCTATTCCTATTTGCACCTGACATACTGTTTTTCCAGTCATGAGCTCATCCAGTTAGAGATGAATGTTCTCTGCTTTATTGAAACCTTAATATGATGAAACAACAATATATTTTGATGCCATCATTGCATATAAATTGACATAAAACCTGGACCAAAATAGGTATAAGTAGACAGAAAGAAATGGTGACAGGAAGATACTGGTAAAACTATGGGAATCCAGACACCCAACTAGATTTTCTGTCATTAGCTTAGCAAACAGCGTAGGAGAGGGAAGCAATTTGAAATGAAAATGACTACTCTTGTCAAATTAGAACAATCCCAGCATTAGTGTAGAGCAACATGCTTTAACATTAAAAGGAATTGTAAGTGCAAAACTGTGGAATTTCATGGAAACAGGTCAGCAGGAAGAGGAGACCAGCTTAAAGCGAGATGTGGAGGCAGACTGAGGAATCCCAGTGTTATTCCAGAGCAAGAATAACAAGACGCCTGACAATCAGAAGTGAAAGGAGACATCATCTAATTGACAATGTTTAGAGAGAGCTTCCAAGCAGCAAACAACAGCTAGTTATGACATTGCTTTTAGATGCAGTCCCTGTATTTAGGCTTTTGAAATGGGAAAATTTATTACCAATGCAGTTTTTCTATATTAAAAAGACAACAATGGCAAAGTAAGTCATAGATCCACAAGCAAGTTGAATGCATTGCATCAATGTACCTTATTCAACTCATTGTATTTGTAAAGTCCAGGTAAAATCAGGTGAGGAACAACTACTCTAGCATAAGCTTATTATTTTGGGGTTTTTGTTTTTTTCAATGAACTTTCAATTGATTTTTGTATTTATCATTTTTTGCAGATTGCTTATTCTACAATATATATTTACTTAATCCTATTTTTATTGTTCCATTAACTCTTTTTAATAGATATTTTATTGGTTAAAATAAAACTTTGGACCCATCTAGGATCCCCCAAGCAGGAAGAAACAAGCCATGGGCAGTGGAGGTCCGCTCTCACCTGGCCATGCGCTGCAGGCGCAAAAACCAGACATCATTGTTCCATTAATTCTTATTGGACAAGGAAAATAATAATAATAATAACAATACAAAGTAATAGAAAATAAATAAGCTAAAGTGCTCTGGGGCTTTAGAATTCAAACAGACAAGCACCTACCACATGACACCCCAGACAGAACAGCTATGGAAAAGAAAGACAAAAAATCTGGAGAATGGGTGTCATAGCGTCTGGAGACAGCAGATTAGAAGAGAAAGAGCTGAAGAAAATCACAAAGTACAAAAACCTGGAAATAGAAGTAGGATTAATGTGGCAAATGAAAGAAAACCAAAGGTAGCTCCTTGGGTACAATTCCAAAACATCTGGAGCACCACTTGAACATCATCAGCATGGATAAATTCATCATAAGTCAGTTGCAAAAGGCAGCTTTACTTGGAACAGCTTATATCCTGTGACAATAAATTTAACACCGTTAAACAACAACATCTGCCTATCCCAGGTCCTTAAAAAGAACTCCAGAGGTGGATAAAAATGTCAAAACCAATCTAAATATGGGGCTGACTGTGTGATCAATGTTATAATTAACCATTCATGGGGCTGAAGCTATATCCTTCACTTCCAATATGCGTCCTCTTAAATTTTCCCTTTCCATTTTACAGTTTCTTTTTATATAAAAACCTAGACGAAAAACAATTGCAGCTACTTCTTATTTTCTTCCAAATATTTAAGCCATATGAGAAGCTTTGGAACAATCCAGATTTGACAGGATTTGACTGATTTACTTCATCTTTACTCCATTTCATCTCTAATATCCTCAGAAGGTTTCATATTCAGGAGTGATTTGTAACTCATGATTGTGCCTGGTGTAGATATGCATGTCAAAGAAAAGCATACAGTTGAAAATATAAACTTCATCTATTAGAATGAATTTTGAAATGTTAAATATGACTTTTTTCCACCTGGAAGTCATCAAACAGTAATTATCCATGTGAGAAGTTACCCTCTTATTGCTACGCAGCTGAAGCAATGTTCAAGCTATGCAGTGTAGATTTACTTAACTTAGATTTTATGGATCTAAAATACAATCATAATTACAAGTATTTCACACTGTGAAAATTAAGGACTTCCTAATACTTAACAGTACTATATCTGATTTTGGCTATAGTTTATAGCAAATCAAGAGAAGAAGAAAAAACAATGGATTGTTTTGGCAGAAAAAAAATCTGTACACTTCACTCATTTTTTTCAGACCATTACTTGCTTATGATCTAGAAGTCTGAAAAGTGATTAATGTGTCAAGTGATACATTTAGGGAAAAGACCCATTTAAAAAGGATTTTTTAAATTGTTTGTGTTTTTAACAGTGCAAAGCTGCAGGCTTTATGCATCATACTTGTAGATGCTGTAATGTCTCTACACCTTCAAATATCAGAATTGTGCAGGGAATTATTTTCTCTGTTACGTTCTATGGGAATGACAGCTGGATTTCAAAGAAGCAGGACAGAAAGAGCACTAACACTTTGAACTTTGGTGTTGGGAAGCTTTCCAACTCAGTCAATATCATGGGTAGCTAAGAAAACAAAACAAAAAAATAAATTATCAAACAAATGCAGAATTCTCTTTTGAGGCACAAATGGCCAGGCTTGTATTATCAAATTATGTGAAAAACCTAGCTTTCCTAAGAGTAAAAGTTAGAAGGAAATAGAAAAAGAGGATGACCAACAAGGTATATGAACTTCATTACAGTGATGATGAGTGCTTTCAGAAGTTCTGAAGGACCAGGCTAGGGACAGACTGTCTGGAAGAAAAATCTATGAGGATGGTACTGATTTAATAATGCAGAATCAATAAAAACATGCAATGTACTTAAAAATTATTTCTCAAACTGATGCACAGATAAACCAAAGCATGCTGACTACAAATAGCACTTAATGATAGAAATAGGATTGTTAATGCAGAAGCTAGGATTTCAGCACCAAACACATTCAATTACAGATGAGTCAAATGCGCGCGCGCGTGTGTGTGTGTGTGTGTGTGTGTGTGTGTGTGTGTGTGTGAAGGCACTAATGAACACCTAGTAAGAACTGAGAACAAAGAGGGTCTTCCTATAGTAATTGCCTGTCAGTTGGGGAAGAATCATCTGCCATTGAATAATAATAAGAGAAGAGGCTTTTGAATGAAAAAGAACAGTCAAATATATAAATGGACATGAGGATAGTTGGCGTATAGTATGCAGATAAAATCAGCTCATTCCTTAATTTCAGAGAAAGAGAGAGAGAGAGAGAGAGAAAGAGAGAAAAGAAGAAGAAGAAGAAGAAGAAGAAGAATAAGAAGAAGAAGAAGAAGAAGAAGAAGAAGAAGAAAGAAAGAAAGAAAGAAAGAAATTCTGCCTATTCTTCCTTTATGTGAAAATCTTTTAAAATTCAGGGCTGTCTTCCCTTCACATAAATATGTCATTTATATGAACAAAAAAAGGTTGAAAATTCACTTGCATCACTAATTATTGCTAACACTGGCAAAATCATCCTCTACTGCTTGGAACAGTTCAACAATTCCAGCCCTGCAAGCAACAGATTTGCAGACTGCAAAATAATGAAATAAATTTCGATCTGTGCTGAAGATGGTTTATATTTCACTGATGTTTGGAACATGTCGAAGGGTCAGTATAGCTGATTCAGCTGTTCTTGGCTTAAGGACTGAACTTCAGAAAATACCTCAGACAAAGGACTATTTTCAGTGGGATTTTAACCCTCAAAATGCTAATTTCTCAGATAAGGATCCTGAGGGTCTCCCCCTCCCTCAAGGGAGATTTGTGGAACAGCAAGAAACTTGTATATTTGAATAGTAGTGCATCCTTTGGAACAGCCTTCAGCTGGAAATCCAGAAGGCATCTTTGCTCTTGATCTTGAGGAAACTCAGTAGAACAGGGCAATTTTAGGAGGGCCTTTATTTACAATCTAGTCATTGGGACACTGAACATAACATAAGAAATACTGGTTAGATCAGTGGTTCTCAACCAGTGGTTTGAGAATGGGGTCGAATGACCATTTCACGGGGGTCGCCAAACAACGCAGTCTGCAATTTTTTTCCCCTTTTCCTTAGCTGTGCTACTCCCTTTTATTCTATTGGCTTTTGAAAGCCAATAGAATAGACTCTCTTGAATAGAGTCTAATTCTATTGGCTTTCAAAAGCCAATAGGAATTGTCCACACTGTCTCTGCCCTGCTGAGCCCGCCAAAAGTCCCATTCTGCAAACGGTGCTGTACCAGTTGAGTAGTCCTTGACTTACGACCAGTTGAGTAGTCCTCGACTTACGACCGGTTGGGGGTCGCGGCATTAAAAAGGTTGAGAACCACTGGGTTAGATGGAGTGATGGCTTCAATGTTTTATTATGATTGTATAATTGAGTGATTGATTGTAATTTAATATTTTTTGCTGCTTGATATAAACTACTCAGGGCCATTTGGGATAAGTAAGTAAATAAAAAAGAAAATAATCAAGGGTTTGCAGTGTGGCAATGTACAACGAAGGAAGGAAGGAAGGAAGGAAGGAAGGAAGGAAGGAAGGAAGGAAGGAAGGAAGGAAGGAAGGAAGGAAGGAAGGAAATTCCTCTTAAGATGATTTTGCTCTCATTTCCTTTCCTAAAACTCAAGGTCCCCTTTTTAATGAATAGATTTTGCTTTTAATTTTTAGCAAGCACTCCATGGGGTACTAAAAATAATATGAAAACATTTTTTTCAGATGTTTTGTTAATTACTAAAGATAAATGGGGGCTAAATGGATTCAGAAATGCTCTTTAGTGACCACTTAACTGAACAATTCACAGTATTTGAAGAGATCAAAGAAAGATTGAAGAAGCTCCTTGAATTTCCTTGGACTCACCACTAGTGTCTCAAAAGCAAAAATCCAGCCTTTTCTTACAACCAAATTTAAGTCTTATTTTATTTTCTTCAGAGCTGGTACTTCAAAATATTTTGAAAACCCAGAAAGCTTCACCATTACATTCTACTCCTTCTGTAACATTTGGAACTTTATGACCAAGAAAATTGCATTGAAGATGCTGGCAAGATTGCAGGAGATGTCTCTGATGTTGAATTTCTGTATATAAGGATAGACACTTTTTTTTTACACTTTAGAGGAGACATTCCGACATATTCTATTGTTTCTGGAAAGCAATCTCAGAGATAAATAATTGTTTCTGGAGACAGTTTGATGGGCATTGTTATCTGCAAATGGAATTCTAGCTGTGGTCTGTGTAAGCCTTAATAGTGTTTTATTCCATTAATATCATGCAGGGCTTGTTCCTAAATTACAATGTTAAATAGGAACAAAATCATAGCTGCCAAAGAATAATAAAGGAAGGAACCATTTTACAAGGCTTAAAAAATAGCCATTTTTCCAGTTACAAAGTGGTTAACCAATATTTCATTTTTGCCTTTCAGACATAACCAATTGTTACGTACATATCCTCTAAATGTTTTTTCTTACATCTACAGCTGTTAATATCTCCTTTAGCTTCCTTGCTGTGAGGATGTACAAACAGAGCAATGTAACATTTGTATTTTTGTTGTCATTGATGCACTCCCCTAGAGCTCTGAGCTGAAAGGAGGCTTCTCCGTAGCGCAGTAACCGTAACATACTTGCCTAAAAAGTAAATCAATTGCACTAAACAAATATAAAATCAAACTCCAAATTTGGTCTTTAAAAAGATGTTGGAACAAGACAGAATGAATGTAGTAGGTAGAACTAATTAGGCTGTGGCATTGCTTGGATTTCTCATAAAAGCTGAATGAATAAAATTTCAACCTCACTAAAAACAGTGTGAAGGCAACCCTTAGTCTCACATTCATCAAAAAAACACTTTTAGATGCATCAAATAATCATTTCTGTACTCAATTTAGGAGGTCCAAAGGGCAAAAGAGTTCTGAGGCCTATAACCAGCTTGGAGGATGGTGAAACATATTCTTTAATACCTCCTCTTTACTTCATAACCACCAACCTACTCTGATGCATATATCCATATTGCCTTTCATCCTTTTACATATGTTTGATATATTCAAGTCTTCTTCCCTCTCCCATGCTCTTTTTCTATACCACTATTCTGTCTTCATTTCCGTTCAGGCATGGGGCCATTAGACAGCAATAACAGCCTATCTCAGCTCCTTGGGAAGAACTTGACAGGTGGACAAAAATGCCAAATTCAGTCTAAACATTTGGTTGGTTGTGTGACAAATCAATAATTATAAGACATGGCAAAGCAAAGTATTACATGGCAAGTACATAGAAAAAAACAAAAAGCTACAACCAGCAGACAAAGCAGAACACAGGACCTGGCAATTGCTAAGACTAGGAAAGGCAGGAGAAGAAGAAATAGATGGAAACTAACCAAGGAGAACACCAACATAGAAGTAAGGAGAAATTTCCTATCAGTGAGAATAATTAATCAACGGAACAATTTATCTCCAGAAGTTGTGGGTGCTCCAACACTGGAGTTTTTAAAAGAAGAAATTGAGCAATCATTTGTCTAGACCAGGGGTAGGCAACCTTGGATCTTTTATTACTTGTGGACTTCAACTCTCAGAATTCCTGAGCCAGCCAATTCTGGGAGTTGAAGTTCACGAGTCATAAAAGAGCCAATGCTGCCTACCCCTGGTCTAGACTCTAGAGTTTTATGCTTGAACAGGGAGTTGGACTAGACCTTCAATGTCCTTTCCAACTCTATTATTCTGGCTGCATATGACCAAACCTAAGACAAATTCATACAAAGCCAAACAGGAAGCACTTTAGATGATTTCCTAGAAGGGTTTTGTCTTCTACCAGTAACAATATTAAAGTGAAGATTGAAACGGATTCTTCTGCGTTTTCTCAAATATGGTTTCAGTTTCATGTTGGTTAAATGATTTTCTCTAAGCAATGTTGATCATGGCCAGACTACTCATGAAACATAAAATTTTGCATCGGATTACTGGCCCAGAAAGGCAGAGAATGAAAGCCAAACCATAACTTTCTTTCCTTCTAACTTTATATAGAAACAAACTGCTTGCCAATTTCCTGTACTGACATTGCCAAAACACTAAAATGGGTGTACTCTTCTCTGGAAAATCCATCTCCCAATGACACCCTCTGAGGTCATCAAAGATTGAGGCCTTAGAGGTAGGAACATTTTTCCAGAGCATTGAGCTTATGTGTCATCTTCAGACAAAAATTGCAAAAAGCCACATTTTCCTCAGGAACTTCCTCTGAGGAGTTTTTAATATCAGCACATCATGGACAGCAGCCATTTGAGAGCACCATTTCTTTCACAATGCCAAATGCCCTCAGAAAAAGGCACTAGGTTTGTCATGGATTCCACATAGCCCCATTTCCTTTCTGCTTGAGTAGGAAAGTAGCTGGCATTGCTCTCATAATGCTTTATTCTGGAGAGATCTTTATCCAAATGTTCTAAATCCATAGCCTTAATTATTCTATATTGCTGTTCACTGAGTTATTCATAGTGCAATGTCTAACTGCCATTTGTCATTTATTTAAAAATGCAATATATTGAGAATGTTATCCTTTTAAACAAAGGGAAGGAATGTAATGTTTTAGTTGATTATTCTTTGCTTTGACAACATTTAAAAGACTGATATAAAATAAAGAAGAGAGAAAGAACAGATGAATTTATAATTGGGATTACCATAGCCCATTATATTCCTATAAAGGACTTCCAAAATTTAAATAAAATAGATTTTTCTTCCTATAACACAGGGGTGTCAAACTCAATTTCATTGAGGGCCGCATTAGCCCTCAATGGGTATAGCCAGGGTGGGCGTGGATGGAGTGGGTGTGGCCTACTGGGTGGGTATGGCCAGCTCTACATCGTTCGCGTTAAGGGTGCCTGTGGGGGCCTGGGCAGGAGTGGGACAGATCTGAGGGTCTTGGGCAGAACGGGGTGAGACTGGGGCAAGCACCAAGGCATGGTCCATTTCTTCATTCCTCACAAAGGATGATACCGCCCCAGCATGCACCCAAGGGTAGGGCCAACACAGCAGGGGCTGGTTCCTCACTGTTTCTAGATGGCCATGTGGAGCTAAGACTGAATGCATTTCAACATAGATGGCCACCACAAAATTGTACATTGGCTCCCAGCTGGCCTGGGCCAGGGTCAAGGCAGCAGGGGCCGTTCCCTCACTGTTTCCAGGATGGCTTCGCGGGCCACATGAAACCACTTCACGGGCCGCATTCGGCCCCCGGGCTTTGTGTTTGACATGTCTGCTATAACATGAAGATCTACAAAGTATTGGTGAATGAAGAGAATAGGAGAAAGTCAAGGAATTATCCCTCTATAGCAACGGTTCCCAACAGTTATGACTTGGCAGCCTGGCAGGGGGAGAGGGGAACTGGCCTGTGCAAGTGGTGGGGCAGGGTGCATGCATGTGCACCCCAGCCCACCACTCACACAAGTTGAGCTCCATGTGTGTGTGTGTGTGTGTGTGTGCGCGCACACACACACACGCACACACGCCAGCCAGTCACTTGGCAGCCCTGTTCCAAACAGGCCACAGCCCAGTAGTGGCCCATGGCCTGGGGGTTGGGGACTTCCACTCTACAGAATGGGCATAAGAATGAAGAGGTGGATAGTGAGAAGACAATAAAGATTGAAGGCAACTGGACTAGGAAGCCAAATAGTACAGAAAACTCATAGACAGAAACTGCCTAGTGCATGGAAAATTAAAAGGGAAAGAAGGCCTACATTTCAAAGACTCTTATCAGTTGATCAGATAGACAGGGGATTGGAGCAGGAATTGTTTTCCCAAATGGCATTTGGTCATTTTTTCTAAATAAATTATGTATGACATTTCTGACCACTTTTCTGAGTTTTACATAAAAATGACAACTGGTGATGACCATCCAGGCAGCCATCTTGTAATGTTCAGTGGAGTTGATTATGTCACACTGCTTAACTTGCATTAATACCTTCTGCCTTTGGTGGCTTGCACTTAAGCTAACATGTACTGTGAAATTCTCTTTATGAGAGAAATGGGAGATTCAGTTTGAAGATGGTGTTCTGGAATATGGTCTCATCGGTCAGGTTATCCTGAGAAAAGACATAGGTGTTTTTATGACTCATAGGCAGGGACTGTGTTTATGTTCCTGTGCATTCTGAAACACCTCTTTTGAATGAAACCTGGAGCATTTAATTAACTAATGCATGTCTTAGCAAGTTGCGGCACTTGGCTGAACCTATCTCATCTTGGAAGATAAATAGGCACTAGTTAATGGAAGACAATCAGAGAATACAAGGTTACAGAAAAAACTAAGATGTTGCAGTAAAAATGTGTAATGCCAAACTATTTCTACATTGTTGTTATAGAGCTTAGTTCTTATGTGGTCAAAAGTTAATAATTTGAGATTAAATTACGATGTGGCCAAAATGATTAACAGATTTATCTCTAATACCTAAGAGAAATTGTACAGAGAGAAGATCTAAGACCACATCTGAGCCCAAAATTTTCATTGCTAAATAAGACAATTATTAAGTGAGTAATGCTCCAATTTACCATCTTTTTGCCACAGTTGTTAAACAAATCACTGAAGTTGTTAAGTGAATCATGCAGTCATTAAGTGAATCTAGCTTTCCACATTGACTCTGCTTGCTGAGAAGTTTACAAATGGTGATCACATGACCGTGGGACAGTGAAACTGTCATAAATAAGAGCCGAGGTGGTGCAGCAGTTAGAGTGCAGTACTGCAGGCCACTTTAGCTGACTGTGTTCAGCAGGTCAGCGGTTCAAATCTCACTGGCTCAAGGTTGACTCAGCCTTCCATCCTTCCGGGGTAGGTAAAATGAGGACCCAGATTGTTGGGTGCCATGTAAATATATATATATACATTGCTTACTGGTGTACACCGCTTAGAGAGTGCTTGCACTTAAAGCGGTATATAAGTCTCATAAATAAATAAATACATTCCACTTGCCAAGCACACAAATTTTGATCAAGTGACCATGGAGGATACTGCAATGGTTGTAAGTGTGAAAAATGATCATAAGTTCCTTTTGTCAGTGCCATTATAACTTTGAGCGGTTATAAGTTGAGGACAGAGCAGGAGGAAAAAGTAGATGCAAGAAGTCTCATGATTGCTTACTATAAAAAGGAGTTACTCAGATGTTGCTGGCATCATTTCATAATGAATTCTTAGCTTGTATTTTATTCATTTTTTAATAATAACTTACTTCTGAAATCCCAGGATAATTCTGTCTCTCTTTAATTGGATTCCACCCTACCTTTCCAGTAAGAACCTGTGACAGCTGCCAAGAAAACTACATGACCACATCCACTATGAATTGAGTTCAATGCAAATCAGATGTAGCTTGACATATAAATACATTCTTTCTCTTCAAGAAATATGAGCCATTTTCAAATGTCATAAGATATCAAGAATCTTTCAGTGACATCTCAGAAAAGATTTTAAAGTCAGTACATTTTTATGGTATAAGGTCACAAAACATGGGAGTAAAATAGATGAAAGAAAGCATACAGGAATGAAGGAAAATGAATTCTAAAGATTTGTAAACTAGGATATCACTAGAAATATTGTCAGCAGTAAGAACCTAACAAATAGTACATTGTTGTGATTTATTGCCTTCATATTCCATATGACTTTGGAAGGTGGTTGATTATGACCAGAAATATCAATAAAATGCAAATCTTCATGTTGTCAACTTTAGAATGAACATGGTTGCAGCCCATCTTTTTCCTTCTCATTCCTAGTTGTCACATAGCACGGAGGGAGGGGGGATTGCCAGGTGTTGTGCTAGACCAGGGGTGTCAAACTATTGGCCCAAGGGCCGGATGAGTCATGAGGAAACCGCACCCACCCCATTGCCGGCAATGGGGAAAAGGTTCCAATACGTCGCATGACATTACATGACATTGCGAGTTTGACATGTCTGCCCTAGACAAAACAGACTTTCTCTCTCAGACTTTCTCTCATGGGAACCAAGGTCATCGGTTGCTCCCGAGACTGCAGGCTGGGCGTTTCATAAAAAGCCCGCCAACAAGCTGAGTGGGAAAACGTAGTTGCTTGCATAGTTTTGGGGGTGGGATTTCTTAACTTTGTATTGGGGAATTGTTATGCATCTCTTCAGACTTGGTTTCACTTTTAAAGCACTGATACTCTGTATCAATAAACATGTTCTTTGAGAATTTGCAAGCCTTGATGTTCTGCTTTATTTGTCTCTGTCGATTGAAACCTTGACACATGTTTCTACACTTTCACCCTCAGGCTTTTCACTCTTCAAATATTTTTGTTTTGTTCTACACAATGAAATGTTATCAGAACTAAGATATTCATATCAAACAAGTAAAGGAAGTATGTTTAAATTCTGAGTTGATAAAATAGCTTCACTTGCTGTTAAAAAATATTCATCACCAGAATAATGTATGTGTACTGTGCCATTCTTTAAAACTACAATCATGAGATAATGGATTGGATCCAGATTTATTCACATTTAGAATTGATTTAAGTGCCATTTAAGTTCAATTGAGTTTAGATCTACAAGGATTTTTTATTTGAGTTCCCCTTCTCAAATGATTTTACATTTGGTAGTAAGGATAGCAGTAGAGGAATAGCGAGAAGAGTATTTAATTTCTAAAAACTGAAATAAGAATACTTGGCAGAATCTGCAGTTACAAGTGGTCCTTAACATGCAACAATAATAGAAACTACCATTACAATTGTAAGTCATGACAGTCATAAGTCATAAGTGATTGACCCAATTTTACAACTTTTTTTGCAGCAGTTGTTAAGTGGATGCCACAGATGTTGTGCACTTATGGTTTGCTATGGGGCCAATTTTGTTGGACATAACTAACTGCTAGTTTTTGGCAAAATAATCCTAAAATGCAATTATATGACCATGGGACACTGCAGATGGTTGTAAATATAGCTGTGTTGCCGAACACCTGAAGTTCAGTCATGTGACTGCATAATATGTGTGACTGTCAGAACTTTGAATTCAAGTTGTAAGTAGCTCACAGGTAGGTCTGTCATAATTGAACAGTTGCTAAGCGGTTGGTCATATGTTGAGTACTATCTGTATACTCCTGCTTGATTGACAAGGTCTCTAGGGAAGGTTTTGCTGCATGCAGTTACTTATAGTAGATGGATCTTCTCAGTGGTGGCACCTTTTATCTAGAGTAATACTTCTCATTAAATTATTGGGCAGTCTACTTCTATTGTTTGTAAGCTGCACAGAGTCACCTATGAATGAGATGGATTCCCCTGGGGATTTTACTCTGCCGGTCGTTGCCAACTATAGGGGGGCAGTGCTCATCTCCATTTCAAGGCCATTAAGCAAGAACTATCTGAAGACATTTCCACAGTCATGTGGCCAGCATGTTATCACCTTCCTATTGAAATGGTACCTATTTAATTACTCACAAATGCATGCTTTCAAACTGCTAGCTTGGCAGAAGTTGAGACGAGGATGGGAACTCACCCATTGCATATCACTCGGTTCTTGAACCTGAGCTTCTGGCTTTCCAGCTGATAAGTCTAGCCTCTTAATCATTAAGCCACGTGTGCCCCCTGGCAACACATAAATCCAATAAATAAATGAAAATAAAATAAAAATAAATAAATAAATCCCATAGTAGATGCTGAAGACCTACTATACAGGTCTTCCTGTAATGAATAATGGATAGTTTTGCATCCTTTCCACCTCAGTTTTATAAAGATAGACTTTACTCTGACTTTCTATATTTAGTATTTCATTTAAAGATATTTATTATAATCCATTCTGAGATATAATAGCATAAAATGCATTAAAGTAACAAACAAGTGCTTCTTGTTCTGTCCATCTGACAGCTCTCTGAAGCTACTTTGCAGAAAAGTGTATCCTGAACTTTACACTGTGTGCTGACTTCACTAATATTTTTATTCCTTATAGTTCTCAGTTGTATGTATCTGACCTTCATGAATTTTCTTTCCCAGCTGTGTATTTACTTTATTTCTCTGTCAGCTCTTACAAGCTGATATGAAAGTCAGAGAAGTCATTGTGGTCATTATCTAAGTATTTACTACAAGACAATCCTTTCTTGAAGTGCTCCTCAGCAGAAGATTTCTTGAGAAATTAGCTTTCATCAAGAACAAGTATCTGAAACACTTGACGCACAAATAAAAATAACTGAAAGCTTAAAATCAACCTTTAGAAACTTTCTATTCTCCTTTTCAATTTAGTCTCTTAAATTAGCCCCAATTCTGCTTCTTTCTACAATATGGTACAATAAACAAACAAACAAAAAATAAACAGTTGTACTTCTGGTTAACAATAATGCAAGCACAAGAAGCCAGTAGTAATTTGGTGATGATCTCTTGGGATTAAGGATGAGGCAATCAGAATATTTATATGGAAGGGCCAAAAAAAAAAAAAAAATCAAGCCCGTTTGGTGTAGTGGTTCAACCTGAAGATTGTGAGTTCTAGTCCTGCTTTAGGCATGAAAGCCATCTGGGTGACCTGTAGCCAATCACTAGGAGACTGTCAGTTCTAGTCCCACTATAACAATAACAATAGTAATAATAGCAATGGTAATAATAATAGTAATAATAACAATAACAATAATGTTGGAAGGGACCTTGGAGGTCATCTAGTCCAACCCCCTTAGGCAGGAAAATTGGCTGTGTGCCTTTGAGCCAGTCACTCTCTCTCAGTCCAACCCACCATACAGCTTGTTGTAGGGAACATAGGAAGATGGAGGAGTATTATATATGTTTGCTGCCTTCAGTTACTTATAAAATAATAAAGTTGGGATAAAAAAAATCTTAAAAAAAAATCATAAGAACAGGCAGAGTTTAATCATGCAGTCATAGCTGCCATCCTGACTTTTTTTGAAACTGCCCCTGAAACGTTCCTGAGGCCCCTTCAGCTCAGATATCATTTTAGCAATAGCTTGGTAAGAAAGATGCTATTCATTTTAGAGCTAAATTATAATTCAGATTGTAATATATTTGGTGTTTTTTTTTAAAAAAAATACTACCAGTTGTATACTATTGAATGAATGAAATTAGTGATAAAACAGATAAACTTCTGGGACCAGTGTTAAATTTCTCCCAATATAAATTTGATAGTTGAAAGACAGATGTTTTCCCCAGATTAGCTATTTTCAAAAGACAGATGTTTCCCCCCCAGATTAGCTGCAAAGAAAGATCTGAATTCTCTCTTCACATTTATTCTGATTCTATTAATTTTCTATTCAGCTTCCCACAGTACTGTAGTGAAAACATCTGCATTTTTACAAGTCTTTGCAAGATAGTTGCAAAGATGCAGCTATTGTCAGATATAGTTTTGTCCTTAATGCATCTTTGATGGAATAGAAAAAGGTCATTTTTGTTATTATCACTGTAATTTATTGTAATTTACTGATTATGTTATTGACATTATCTATTTTCAGTTTGAGTGTTTTGTCTTACAGTTCAAAGTAGTCATTGGCTAAGAATATGAGGGTTGGATCCAAGGTTTGTAGGTGGTTCAGTCACCTACATTTTCCACTTGTATATGATGCAGACAGTGATTTGGACTAACCCCAACCCTAAAGTTAATTTCAAAGTGTTCAGAAGAGTGACATGTATATGTATATGTGTGTGTATATGTATATGTGTATGTGTATGTATGTGTGTGTGTGTTAATTACATATAACATTTAGTGAGAATGAAGGGGGAAGATTAGAATAGCCTTACTTTTTCAAGTTTATTGAAGAAAATAATGTCTTTATCTACACAAGAATAGACAGTAGATATGCATGATCACAAAACAATCATAGCTGAAACTGCATTATTTTTAAAAAAGGCATTGAGGTTCAGTGCACTGCTGGTTCCACAAACCTCAAAAAGAAAACATTATTAATGGCTAACATGCTAAAAATCTGAAGAGTCATATGAACTAGACTTTTTCATGGCATAAGACTTTATTTAAATGGAAATAGAGGAAATTTAATATGATCAATTGTGGGTATAATATTTAATTGTTGACCTTCTTCTACAACTGCCACTATGCAGACAATTTATTTGAAGCAGCTCTTACCTTCAGAATAAAACAGTTCTTCCACCATTTGTTATTCACAGCAATAGCCTAGTAAAGCCTGGGATAGGTTTACATATAGTGCAGCTTAATATCTGATTAGTCTAGAATGCTAAGAGCAGCTCCCATCTATATTGCAAACTCTCAAGCTTTCCTTAAATCACTTTTTTTTACTGTACCCATTTTCATTTTGAAATTAGTCTTTGCTATCTGATTCTGTGCTGTTAATTATGTTTTTTCCCCCTCTTCTTAAGGACTCTGTGTCCTTTTAACCTTTTATTTGTATTTCTCTTTATTTGGTTTTGCCCAATCCTCCAGCAATTTTTAGCAAGGGGGAATTTTGGCAGGAGAAAGAAGGAACTGGGGTTGGAAAAGTCCAAGAAGCCTGTGTTCATGTTCTGCCAATTTCCCAGGTATCTGAGAGAAAATATGACCAGATGAGCTAATTCTACTCTATTGTAAGTCTACATTAAAAGAATGTTGCAAATCTGAAGGAAGCAACCTCCCACTATCACTTTCAGCTCTGATATTTTAAAGCAAATTCTTTTCAGGTTTATTTCTTTGCCTGGTAAGCAGTGGCAGACTCCTTTCCTTTATTTCAGTGGCTCCCAACCTTTTCTTAGAACGTTTATCTAGAACGCTTCTGATATATTCTTGCACCCCTTACAAAAGTTCAAAATAATGGCAATTATGCATATATACTATAATTTTGAAAGCCCAAAGTTTTTGCACCCCATGCAATATTGTCTCGCACCGCATGGAATATTGTCTCGCACTCCCGGTTGGGAATCCCTGGTGTATTTGATTATTTCCTAGGAAGCATCTCTTCCTCTTGTCCATCAAGTCATTCCCACATACCACTACACCAGGGGTAGTCAACCTTGGCTCTTTTATGACTTGTGGACTTCAACTCCCAGAATTCCTGAGCCAGCACAACTGGCTCAGGAATTCTGGGAGTTGAAGTCCACGAGTCATAAAAGAGCCAAGGTTGACTACCCCTGCACTACACTGATAAAATCAAGGTTCCACTCTATACTTTGCAAAAACAATTTGCATTTTAAAGGTTCGTAAATTATGTTTTTGGCCTTAACTTCAGATAGTTTATTATTGGATTCTCTGTACCAATTGTCAGGAATCAATCATAAGAGACTATAAGAGCAGAAATATGGAGATTATACATGGAAGGTGATCATACAGGGCCACACAGGAAAGTAAAATGGTCTGATGAACTAGCAGAAGGTAGAGTTTAACAGATCAGCTTAAGTATCAGGAGCCCTGGTGGTACAGCAGTTAGAATGCAGTATTGCAGGCTAACTCTGCCCACAACCTGGAGTTCAATCCTGACAGGCCTCAAATTGAGTCAGCCTTCAATCCTTCCGAGGTGGGTAAAATGAAGGCCCAGATTGTTGGGGGTAATTAAGAGTGCTGTAAAGCACTATGGAGTAATATACTACTTATAGGTATTTAAGCCTAAGTGCTATTGCTATTACTATTGCTATCAGCCCCACACTGCTTGATAAGTACCAACTGTTAGTAATTGCTGGAATTCTTGAAATACTGTATAGACTTAGACCAGTGTTGTTCAAATACCTGGAAATATTTTATTCTACATTTGTTATAATATAATTATATATTGTAGCTAAAATATAATTATATATTGTAGAATATTATCAGATGTGCAAACTGCCTTTAGAATATGTGGAGAAATATGAGTCTTTATTGCTGATACACACTGAATAATTGAGAAAACCAAAGAATATCAAATAAGAAGTCAGTATCTGCTTCATTGATTATAGAAACACCTTTGTTTGTGTCAATCATGCCAAGTTGTGGAAAATGCTCCAAATAAAATGACTTTTTATTGTCTTCATGACAATCTTATATATTAAGTCAGAAACCCCTAACACAGACAGAACATAATGACAAAGACTGGCTCCAGGCTGGCAAAGGAGTGAGACAAGGCTATATATGTTCCCTTTATCTATTCAACCTACCGTATATCCTGAATATATATTAAGGGAACCTGGACTGGAAGAAGATGAATATAGTTTTAATGTTGGAGGATAGGAGAAAATGCAAAGAATCTGCAAATTCTAGTAATAAAAGTCAAGGAATACAGGACTAAAATTAAATATAAAGAAGATCAAACTAATGCCTTGGAACTGACAATGAAGATATGAAAGCAATGGATAGCTTCTTCCTTTTAGAATCAATCATCAATAGTAAAGGAGCAGGCTGCTGAAAAACACACCATAGCCTAGCTGCACTTGGGACAGCAGTCATGAAAATCTTGGAAATATTGTACAACAACAGTTGTAAAATATGAATAGATTTAAAAACTGTTTTGGAAGCGTCTGAAAACTTATAATAAGGGACCAGCAACAAGGTGAATAGATTTAAAAATAAAATTAATCCAAATTCTTTTGAGATGCAACTGAAGTGATGAAATGCTGGAATGCATATTTATTTTAGACATTTGCATGGGAATGACAATGATATCTCAGAGACTATCCAAGAAAAAAGATGATGCAAAGGCACACAAATGCTGAGAGAATATAAATGCAAAAATGATGCTAAGTGTGCCAGTCAATCTTTTGTGCTTAATTCAGATTGAAAGACTACACAAACGTAAAATGAATAAAATTTGTAAAGAGGATTTATCCTTGGAACGGTGTGTGCAGACCAAATTATTAAGAAAGATATGAACATGAGAAAGTTTCTTCTACATTTGTTGATTTAGAGAAAGGGTTAGAGTTAGGGTTAAAAATAAAATAAGTAAATTTAAATATTATATAGGTTTTCCATGAGTATGGAACTTATGTTTGTTCCAACTTGGTTGAAGAATCAGAAAAGAACAATGTGTGAAGGAAGTAAACCATGTAAGATGACTGCTTCATTTTCTTTATTTCTGAGCTTTCACTTTACTGATGGTTAGTCCATAATTTAGAATATCTATCTACTTTTATTTAAATCCTCATTGACTTCTTTTGTTGTCTTCCTTCTCTCCCCATCTCAGTCGTTTGTTTTCCCTTAAGTTTTGTTTTCCCTTGCAGTGGCATTGGTCACTGTTCTTCAATGTTTCCACTACTTGTAGTTCCACAGCTAAGTCTTCTCAGCTGGGATATGAAAGGAGCCCCATTGAGCATCCCCTGGGCAATAGTGATGTCACCAGATAATCCTTTCAACATGGAAATGCCTTAGTAGGTACTTCTAACATGAGTGTATGTAGTAGTAGTTAAGTCTTCTTCTACACATGTTAAACAATTGTAAAGTTTTACCTGTCTTGGGTCCTTTATACATTGGCTACTGTTCTGGTAGTTTCAGGCTCATGCTAAGATCGAATTCTCCTCCAGTGAAATAGATCCAAAATTTTACCAAAGCATTTTCCCTTATCATACCATTTGAATTAAATTAGCAGCATAAATTTGGAAAGGACACAGTGCACAAATTCAAATTAAAGCACCCTGAAAATTGTCTATCTAGAATCTGCTTGACCACACCCAGTAAACTGAAGTCACCATATCTTCAAGTAATGGATTCAACTTGTCATTAGCAAACTGTTCATAATATTCAACTAGACTCTTACCTCCTTATAAGTTACAATTATTATTTCATTTTAGGCACTCTGGGACAACAAAAAACTATATTATGTATTTTTCTCATCTTTAATGAGTTAAGTGGACTAGAGTCCAACTGTTTCTCAGTTGTTGCTCATGACTTATAGAATCTCTTCATTTGGAATAAAGGTTTGGACTTTATTTTGGCAACTGCTTAAGAGGGAACTCTTCTATAGAACATTTTGTAACTTGTGAATTGTTTAAACTTGAGTTTAACTGTTGTTTTTCTTTTTTCTTTTGTATTTCAGCTATGAAATTTTTTTTTCATTATAATCATGATTATCATTTTTATTCTAAACTGTTTATAATTTTAATGATGTTCTCTGTGGATGTTTTAACTGATTCTACGTTTTACTGAATTGCTGCCAATTGCTGAAAACCCTGATTGATTTGGCAGGATACAATAAAATAAATATTCAAGTACCCCTTCAGGCTCCTGAATGAATGCTATTTATATTCCTCCTTTGCCCCTCCCCACAAGGCTAAACATACTCAATTCTTTAAAACTCTCCTCGCAAAAACGTTTCCAGTTTCCTGATCAAGTTTATTGCCTTTATTTTCAAATGATCCTGCTTTGTAATAAATGAACTCTGTACAAAAGTTTGAATCTTACCAATACAGAATAGAATGAATCTTTTATTTGAAAATTACATTTCTGTTCACTCAGCTAACTATATATTTATCTTTTCTATAACCATCTCACTTCAGAGTCTCATGCTTAATTTGTGGCCAAATGCTATTCCAATAATTCTTTTCATGAAAACCTTTACCAAACTTGGATAACCTGTCCTTTTCCTGATCTTTTCCCCCAATAAACAATTTAGCCAGGAAAGCATTTTTGTCTGTTAAATCAATTCTGTAATTTTCAACCTGGTTCTTATTTTGTAACTGTGCACTGTTTTCTACAGTAAACTCAGCCCATTCTGCAAATATCTGCAGATATGATCAGTCTTCTTCTCTTATCTACAAGATTAATTTAAAAAATTAGAAATTAGAAAGTGGAAAAACATGAAACCTGTGGCATCCGACTTGATGTCATTCCAGTTTGATGGGTAATGACTTAGGCGGTCTATTTGACCAATGTTTCAGGAATCCACCAAAAGCATAATTAAATTAGCTTTCTAATCAGAATGTTATGGTTTTTCCCAATGTTTGGCAGAAATCAAAATTATATGTCTAACATTCTCTGAAGAAATTATTTTTGGTTTCTTCTGCTTCTTTTACTTTCCCATCCATCGACATTGTTAATGATTGTATGTATGTGTGTATGTGTGTGTGTATGTATGTAAGTATGTATGTGTATGTATGTATATATATATGTATATATATATATATATATATATATATATATATATATATATATATATATATATATATATATATATATATATATATATATATATATATATATATTTGTTTTCTGAGGTTTTCGCGGGTATTTGTATGTAGGTCTTGGTTGTGTCGGACGTTTCGACGAAGTCACATTCGTCATCTTCAGGCTGGTGTTTTTAGCTTCTTGCTTTGAGCAGCAATGTGTGGTTTTAGCTGTTTCTTCCTTTTAACTGCCAGTGAGGGTATGAACTGATTGGATGGGAGCTTGGCTGTGTTCTGATTGGGTGGAGGTGTGTTCTGAATGGTTAGGGGCTTGGCTGTGCTCTGATTGGCTGGGGGAGTGTTCTGTTTGGTTGTGCTCAGGTTAGTCTGAGTTGCAGAGGGGTTTAAGATTTTGGGGTTAGGGAGTCGTTTGTCAATAAGGGCAGGTTTCCAAATGGCTGGTAGGCGGGAGGTATCATCTCGCTTGTTCATGCTGTGTGGGCGTTTTTCTATCTCGATGGCTTCTCTGATTATTCTGTTATTAAAATGTTCACTTTTGGCAATGGTTCTGGTATTTTTAAAGTCAATTTCATGTCCTGTGGCTTTAAGGTGTTGGACCAGGGAAGATGTTGGTTCCTCTTTTTTGACTGAGTTCTTATGTTCTTCAATGCGTGCACTTATTCTTCTGTTGGTTTGTCCGATGTATGTGGTGGGACAAGTGGTGCATGGGATTTCGTATACTCCTTGATTTTCTAATTCAATTTTATCTTTGGGGTTTCTAAGGATGGTGGATATTTTTCTGTTTGTGCAGAATGCTGTTTTGATGTTGTGTTTATGGAGGATCTTACTGATTCTGTCTGTGGTGCCTTTTATGTATGGGAGGAGGGCTTTGCCGTTTTCTTGTTCTTTGTCTTGGATTTTAGTGGGGGTTTCTTTTTGGATTAGGTTTGTAATCTTATTTCTATGGAATCCATTGGATGTTAGTACATTGGTGAGAGTGTGTAGTTCGGGTTTTAGGTGTTGTTCGTCAGCTAAGCGTTTTGTTCTGGAGATGAGTGTCTTGGCTACAGAGTTGATCTGTGCTGGGTGGTGGTGTGAGAGAGCGTGCAGATAGCGGTTTGTGTGTGTTTTCTTCTGGTAGATGGTGTGTCCTAGGGAGCCATTGGATTTCTTGTAGACTAAGACATCCAGGAAGGGAAGTTGGTTGTTAGCTTCTGTTTCCATGGTGAACTGTATTTTGGGGTGTAGGCTGTTGAGGTGTGTGAGGAAGTTGTCCAGTTTTTCTTTCCCATGTGGCCAGATTATGAAGGTGTCGTCTACGTATCTGAGCCAGAGTTTGGGTTTGTGATCCGATTTTTCTAGAGCTTGGGTTTCAAAGTGTTCCATGTAGAGGTTGGCAATGACAGGTGAGAGGGGTGATCCCATGGGTGCTCCTTCTGTTTGTTTGTATTTTTGTCCATTATAGATGAAGTATGTGTTGGATAGGCAGTGGTTGGTCAGATCTAAGATGTGTTTGGGGGGGTTATATTTGTTTTGAATAGCTGTCAAGGCTTCTTTGATAGGCACTTGGGTGAAGAGGGATATGACATCGAAGCTCACTAGTAGGTCGCTGGGCTGTAAGCTTTGTTTCTTTATGATCTCTATAAACTGGAATGAGTTTTTTACGTGTGAGGTGATGGATTCTGCATAGGGCTGTAGTTGTTTGGCGAGAAATTTGGCTAGGTTTTGTAGAGGTGAGCCTATGGAGCTGACTATAGGTCTGAGTGGGGTTCCTTCTTTGTGTATCTTGGGGAGACCATAGAGTTTAGGGCATCTGGATGATTTCTCTCTGGGAATGATTCTTTGCTGGATCTCTTCGCTAATGGGGGAGGCTTTTATCTTGGTTCTGGTGGTTTTTTCCAGGTAGGTGGTGGGATCTGTATTTAGGGGTTTGTATGTGGAGTCTTGGAGTAGGTTGGTTAATTTGGTTTGGTAGTCAGATGTGTTCATAACCACCGTTGCCCTAAGTAAAGTATCTCAGAATTTGTCAAATTTACCCAATCACTAATTAATGTTAAAACCACCGCATCATAATATAATTTCAAATTTGGTACCTTAAGTCCACCCCTCTCACGGAAGTCTTGCATAATTTTAAACTTAACCCTTGGTTTTTTCCCTGCCCAAATAAATTTGTTGAGACCCTTCTGCCACTCATTTAAATTAATCTCATTTTTCAAAATTGGTAACATTTGAAACAAAAAAAGAAACTTGGGTAGAATATTCATTTTTATCACTGCAATTCTTCCCATGAGGGATAATTGCAACTTTTCCCAATTCTTCAAGTCCTTCTGTACCCTGACCCACAACCTTTCATAATTATTTTTAAATAATTTTGCATTAGAAACAGACAGCATCACCCCCAAATATTTTACCTTATTAACAATCTCAAAACCCGTCAAGTTGACCAAAATCTGCTTCTCCTGACTCGACATATTTTTAGGTAAAATTTTAGTCTTATTTACGTTAATCTTAAAACCCGAGACCAAACCATAATGATGAATCAACTGTAATAAGTTTACTACAGAATAATCAGGTTGCGACAAAGTAACAACCAAGTCATCCGCAAAAGCTCTCAACTTATATTCTTTTTTATTAACATATATTCCTTTAATTTCCTGAGACTCTCGAATTTTGATCAATAATATTTCCAATGTTAAAACAAACAACAATGGCGATAAAGGACACCCCTGTCTAGTACCTTTCTCTATTGTAAAAACCTCCGACAAACCTCCATTAACAATAAGTTGTGCCGTTTGTTTTTGATATATTACCGTAAGGGCTTGTAATATCTTTTCACCAAAATTCATTTCTTCCATTACTCTTAACATAAAATGCCAATTCAATTGATCAAATGCTTTTTCAGCATCTAAAAATATGAGCCCTGCAGGAACTTGGTTGTTCTTGTCTAAATATTCTAGTAAATTAATAATTTGTCTGACATTATTTTTCATATACCTTCCTGTTATAAATCCTGATTGATCTTTATGCACAAGATGATGCACCACCCTCATAAGCCTATTTACCAAAATTTTTACAAATATCTTATAATCCACATTTAAAAGAGATATAGGCCTGTAATTTTTTGGTAGGGTAAGATCTTGATCCTCCTTTGGAATCAATGATATAAAAGCACTACGCCATGAAGGAGGAATCTCTAAACCCTGTAAAATACCATTAAAAAGATCATGTAATGGTTGGATCATCTCCTCTATTAGAACTTTGTAATAAACAGCTGTTAACCCATCCGTACCCGGTGCTTTCCCTAATTTCAATTGTTGAATTGCTGAGGTAATTTCCTCCTTAGTAATTAAACCATTAATTTCATATTTCTGATCCTCAGTCAGTTTAGGAAAACTTGCCTCAGCTAAATATTTATTTATATCTAGCATTTGTATATTAGTAGATTTATATAGGTTTTGATAATAATCCAAAAAAGATTTTTTAATCAATTCCTTCTGAGAAACTAATTTACCCTTATAGTTTATTTTCTCTATTATTCTTTGTCTCTGTTTCTTTCTTAATTGATAAGCCAACCATCTCCCAGGCTTATTGGCATTACAAAATGTATTTTGTTTCATAAATAATAAGTTGGTTGCAGCTTGATCTGCTATCAACATATTAAATTGTGACCTTAATAACTTTACAGATTCTTTAATACTCTCATCAGAAGGATTTAAAATCAAAGCCCTTTCTTTTAATTTAATTTCATCTTCAAGTTCTCTACGTTTCTGAATCTGATTTCGCTTATAAAAATTATTCATTTTTATCAAAACACCGCGCATAAATGCTTTACCTGCATCCCATACCATTGACATTGAAGTCCCCTTATACATATTCAAAGCAAAATAGTCCTTTAAACACTCCTTTAGTTTTTGAACATTCTTTTCTTGTCTAAACAAATTTTCATTAACTCTCCAAGATCTTCTTTCCTCTTTCTCTTGAATCAGCTCCATCCAAACTGGACTATGATCCGTCAGTGATCTAGGAAAAATCTTTACATTCTTTACTTTATTATACAAGTCCGTGGTAATCAAGAAAAAGTCAATTCTTGAAAAAGATTGGTGTCTATCAGAAAAAAAAGTAAAGTCTCTCTCCTCTTGATTACGTTCCCGCCAATAATCCCTTAATTCCCAGTCTTCTTTCATGTCAAAAAAGGCTTTAGGTAGCCTTGCTTGTTTAAGAAAAGGAGAGGAACCTTTCTTATCCCTTAGTGTATCTAAGACACCATTCCAATCACCCATTAATACCACTGATCTATAATCAAGCAAAGTTATTTTTTGATGTAACTGTTTATAAAATTGTTCCTGTTGTTGATTTGGAGCGTAAAGTCCAACTATAAGTACTTTCTTACCATATATACCAAGTTCAATCATCACATATCTCCCCTGGGGATCTGATTCTACCAGACAAGCTGGTAGGTTTTGTTTAACATATATAACAACTCCCCCTTTCTTCCCAGGAGCAGGAGATATAAAATGAGATCCCAAACGAGCATTAACTAAATATTTCTGGTCTTTAAGTAAAATATGAGTTTCCTGTAGACAAATAACATCATTGGTATGTTGCTTCAAATAATAAAAGATTTTTTTCCGTTTCTGAGGAGAATTCAATCCATTAACATTCCAGGTCAAAAACTTTGCCATCTCCCTTGGCACGCAGCCTGGAGAAGACACCATCAAAATCTGACAGAGCTGCGTGTGTTGCATAACTCTTGGGTCTTGCTCCTCCCACCGGCGGTGAAGCACTTCCAGGAGAACTCTCTTTGGGCTCTTTTTTACGTTGCTCCTTCTCTTTACGCTTATAGGCTGCACGAGTCATCCTCTGCTCTTTAGCCTCCGTCTGGCGTTGCTTTGCCGCTTCTATCATCCCTGCGGAAACCAAATCTAATGCCTCAGATTGCTGCTCAGCTTCCTTACCACTCAAAGATTTCCGACCAGATGAAGTTGAGCCTGCACCCAGGACCGAAGTATAAAAATCTCTAGCTTTATCAACTGTGTTCAATCTGTAGCGTGTCCCAGCATGGCTCAAAACAATACCCATCGGAATTTCCCATCTAAATGGCATCGATCTAGCTTTAAGCTCATTGGTTAAAAAAGCAAAGTCTTTTCTACTTCTTAAAATTTTGGATGGGATTTCCTTTAGAATGATGACATCTTGGGCGGCAATCTGAAATCTTTTGTTGTAAAAGGCTTGTATAATCTCATTCCGCAGGGACTTCTTTGTAAAGTAAATCACCACATCTCTAGGCAAATTCTTCTGCTTAGCAATCCAGGAGTTGAGTCTATAAATTTTTTCCACTTCTCTCTGTAATTCTCCTTTATCCATATCCAAGGCCAGCGCCAGATCAGTAAGGACCACCTCCACCAAATCTTGATTGATATCTTCCTTGAGGCCTCTAATCCTCAGAGCATACTCCATCTGTCTATACTGAAACATCAAAATATCTTCTTGTGAGGAGTCCACCTTCCTTTCCACGTCTTGAATTTTGTCATCCAAAGAGTCAACTTTGTCTTCCACTTCCTCAAGCCTTGCGTCGAGCTTAACCACCACAGTAGCCAAACCTGAAACAGCTGCCAATATATCTTGTCGTAGTTCATTATTATTTTCTTGCAATTTAGACTTTATCCCCGTTATCTCTTCTTTGAGATCAGATTTAATTTCTGATTTAATCTGTGAAACAAATTGATTCATTTCCTCTCTCATTTGAACTACAATCTCTCCCATTATGCCTCTAACCTCTTGTACTGAAAGTCCAGGTAGAGGAGGGGAGGGTGGTGGCTGAGCCGGTGGTACATGTTTAGATTGTTGTTGTAGCTGTGCAGTGGAAGTTATAGGAGAAGAAATAACCTTAGGTGCTGAGGAAGGCTGCTGCCTCTTTGAAGCCATTTTAAAAAGCACAATTGTCACTTCCCTTTCCCCTCCAGCCAAAAAGGGAGGAGGAAAGAAAAAAAAAATTTTTTAAAAAGAGACAAACTATAGTCATTAAAAGTCCAGAGTAAATCCAAAGAATAAGTAGTAAAAGAGCAAACAGTTCAAAAGAAAAAATTCTAAACCAAAAGCAAAAGCAGAAGCAAAAAACAGTCCTTAGAAAGGGAAAGTAAAACAAAAGAGAAAGGAAAAAAAACTCCGACAGTTTCAAAACGCCATCTTAAATCCTTTCACTAGTATAACAAAAAAAAGGAGGAAAAATAGTAAAAATCAAAAGATAAAAAAATAAACACCTAAAATATAACAAAAAATCCTTTAAACTGCTCCGTCCGTTTAAAAATTACTCACCAAAATGCTGTAAACACGGAGATAGAAGCGGCGGTTTCTTTTGCTTCCTAGGAAGCAAAAACAGCTGGGAGGCGGAGATCAGCAAGAGCTCCGAGGGAACACTCCTTTCACCCCCTCTAGAAATAAATCCAGAGGGGGTTCAGGGGTTCTACCTCTACTCTTGCGTTCTCTGTCCCTTCCCTTTGCCCGGGAAGGGATTTCCGAGCCGCGGGCCAGCTGATGCGCGCTGCGCTCCGCGGCTCTGACACTTCCCCAGCTGGACGGCTAAAAGCTAGCCGCCATCGCCGTCGCCTCCCACCGGAAGCTCAGCATTACAGTATTTTAAGACAAAAATTGAACATGTGTTTCAGAAGCAATGGGAGAAAATAAAAAAAATAAAGGGAAATAACAGGTTCATAAGCAATAACAGCAGAATAAAAGAGATCAAATGAGATCTCTGATGGGACAGAGCACATAATTGCTGGTTTGGGTGAAAACATACAGAATTGCAACATGCCTATGCCTATGAATAATAATACAATAGCAACTGTTATCTTCCTGTATTAATTGAAATATCAAAAATACACTCCTTAATGAATTATAATTTGAATGATAATTTAGCATTAGATTTCATACAGTAAAAGCAAGATGTTGGCTATGATATGAGAAGCACACTTTTATATAAGAATAATAAATAGATGCATTGATTATATCTAATTTGTTTTCTAATTTGAGAATAATCACTCTCCAGATCATATTCAATTTTTTTTATCACTTTTAACTTAGGAATGTTCTTTCAGATAAAGAAGATGGACTGAAGATAAATCCATATGAAAGAGTGATATCTTACTATATTTAAAAAAAAAAATCCACCATGACATGATTACAACAGGCTCCAGCCACAACAATCCTGCAGAATTCCACAGATGTTCATCATAATGCTTCTGAAACACTTGAACAAACTGTGGTTTGCATCTGAAAGGAAAAGTGTACTTCAAATCATATTTGAGTGTGCGTGCGATATGGATGTTTCTGACTCCTTAATATGGATCATGAATAAAAGGATGTTGTAAATATTTAGCTCATAGTTCAAGAGGTTTGCATTCTACCTGTGATGGATCCAAGTCAATACAGGTGGCTGTAGATTCTGATAGTAAGGCATCACATTAGTGCCAAGCCCTAAATCACAATTTTATCACATTGTCAGATGAAAGTTGGTCCAGCTCCTTAAGAAGAATGATTATTAACTCCTGTAAGAATAACATGGATTCTGGCTACTCAAGTGCATTGTTCAGATCTCCTTCCCTTTTTGAAAGCAATTCTCATGTTCCAGACCTGTCTTCCTGTGACATATTGCTTCAAGTACCTCCTTCTCCTTGCCTTGTTATGAGACCTTTGTCTTGGCTTTTGGACAGTCATTTGTGAAATGTTCTAGCATCTGACCTACAGAGTGTCTTGAGCTAGTCTCTTCAAAATTTCTGACTTCAAACGCTCCTGGCTAGCAAGTTGCAGAACTTGGCATAGTTACAATTTTTTTTTAAATCTGATTGAATATGCTCGCTCTTTGAAGAAATGGCAAGCACTTATTGCTGCCTCAGGATTTACAGTACATCAAAAAAAAAAAAAAAAAAGCTCTCAAGCTTGTAATTGCAGATCTTATTGTCTGCATCAATGTCAAGTTTGTCCAGGACAACTTGGCCTTCTTTGTAGCTTCATAAAACCAAGTGCATTCTTTTTTCATACATTATCCAGTTGTTGTGGAGGGTAAAGGGTAATTCTGGGGAAAGATGCAGCTGTTTTAATCAATTCCCAATCAATGTTATATCAGTACCCTGAAGTATACTTTTACTTTAAATCCAAAACACTGCATCACTCCAATGCTCACACACATTGTCTCAAATGAACTAATCTTTCTAACTTTCTTTCTGACTTCTTATTGATTTTCTAATTATCATTTGATACTGGTGCTTAAAACACTCTCATGGGTCAACTTACCTTATTTGGATTGATGGCTGTGATAACCCAAACACACTGAGCATTACTGTCATACTGGAAAGGAAAATTGGGGGATGTGAAAGTGCCACCTGGTCCCTGAAGATTAGATCCACATGTCTTTACTGCAAAACAAAGAATCAATGTTATGTTTCAAATTAGGTCTTAATTACATTTTTGTTTGCATTCATCTCACATCCCTTAAAATGTTTAGAGTTACACAATAGGGCAAGGTGAAGTTCAGATATTAATTGTGAAAATCCAATCATGATTCATCAGGACTTACTCAAACAGTCCTTTATCTACTGGAGAGATGCTTTCACAATAAAACACATTTCTCCCAATCTCAATAAAGGCAAGATCCACACATATCCCCCATGAGAATTTTTTTTTTCAAAATATGCTTCTCCTTGAAGTGGGGTAGGGTGAGGAGAATGAAAAAAAATCTTTTGCATCAGTCAGAGCCACAATGGCTGAAAAAATGCAACATATATTTGTAGCAATTGTGCCAAATAATTGGGCACTTAGCACATTTTGAATGGAAAGAGATTCAAGAAAAATAAGAGTATAATTCATATAATCCAAATATAGAACCACTACTTATGTGGAGTGAAGTCATGCAGGGTTTATGTGAATTCATTTATTGATATGTTTATTTGTGACTAGGATTATGATGTGGAGTAAGTAAATATAATACAAGCCATCACTGTGCAGAAGCCATTTTGTTAGAAAGAGAGGGGACACAACAGGAACAAGAAATGTTATCATAGGAACAACAGAGATGAATCATAGAGTAGCAATATGTCAAAAGAAACAAATACAATAGAGATGAATGATAGAGCTGCATATAAGGTAAACATAACACCCGTAACATCTTCCCCTTTTCATGTTAACCAAACAACATTGTGAAATTTTGGATGAGAACTAGCAACAACACTTCCTATACGTTAAGTCTGTTGGTGGTTGCGAACATCTGCCACTATGGATGAAGACTGGCCCTCTTTGTACTAAAAGTTTCTCTGACCTCACTGAGTTTACTGGGCTCTTCTCACCATTTACTGGGACATTCTGCAGAACAGAAAAGAATACAATAAGCATTGGAAGGGACCTTGGAGGTCTACTTGTTCAACCCCCTGCTCAAGCAGGAAACACTATGGTATTCCAGACAGGTGGGTGTCCAGTCTCTTCTTAAAAGCTTCCAGTGATGGAGCACCCACAACTTCTGAAGGCAAGCCGTTCTACTCCAATTGTTCTCATCGTTGGGAAATTCCTCCTTAGTTCTAGGTTGCTTCTCTTTCCTTGATTAGTTTTCATCAATTGCTTCTTGGCTTGCTTTCTGGTGCTTTGGAAAATAGGTTGACCCCCCTCTTATTTGTGACAGTCCCTCAAATATTGGAACACTGCTATCATCTCACCCCTAGTCCTTGTTTTCATTAGACTAGTTAAACCCAATTCCTGCAGCTGTTTTTCATATATTTTAGCCTCCAGCCCTCTAATAACCTTTGTTGATCTTTTCTGCACTGTTTCCAGAGTCTATAGATGCATGCATGCATACATACATACATACATACATACATACATACATACACACACACATATATAAATATGATGACCAAAACTGGATTTGATATTCTAAGTGTTATCTTTTTAAGGCTTTATATATCAGTACTGATACTTCATGTGATCTTAATTCTATCCTTCTGTTAAGGCAACTTAGGACTGTGTTGGCTTTTTTGACTGCTGTTACACACTGCTGGCTCATATTTAAGTGATTGTCCGCTAGTGAGAGAACTGAGAGATTGCAATCAATAACCTAAATGATCATTTCCAACTGATTCCATAAACCATCAAGATTCACTTATAAATATGTAGAGCAATGTCCTTGATATTCAGAGTACAAATGAAATATCTTTATACCTCTTGCTGCAATAAATAACTAAAAAGGCTGTAATGAGGGCATCCAGTTAATGGACTGAACTTAGGAACAGAGACATGTGAGAATGATGTAACTGCTGCAAAAGTAGAAAGCTAATCTGGAGAAGACTGAGAAAGAGGAAAACCAGACATTGAAACAGGCCAACTAAGTTTTTAATAAGTTTTAAATATACTGTATGCTTTAAAATGCAGGGAGTCCCTGCAGATTTTACTCTGCCAGTTGTTGCTGACTATAGGGGAGGACATGTTCATCTCAATTTCAAGGCCATTGAGCCAGCATTGTCCAAAGATATTTCTGTGACTATGTGGCCAGCATGACATCATGAAGCCTTGTTACCTTCCCACCAAAGTGGTACTTATTTATCTACTCAAATTTGTATGATTTCAAACTGCTAGGTTGGCAGGAGCTGGGCTGAAGATGGGAGTTCACCCCATCATGTGGTGTTTGGGTCTTGAACTTGGGGTGCCGGTTTTCCAGCTGATAAGCCCAGCATCTTAACTGCTGAGCCACTGTAAAATACACGGGATGGAGAAATTTGGTAAACAATAAGATTGTCAATAAACTAGTAAGAAAACAGTTTAAGTGATGTGCAGATAACCCTACTAACTACCATATGTTATTTCTGACATTTTAAAAAAGAAAACTATTAAAAAGTAGCTTACTACTGCCAGAGAACAGAAGGTGCTTTATGTTCACGCTTTGTGCTTAATGGTGCATGTAACTAAGACCCTGAGTCCAATAAACTGTTTTAAAGAACAATATTGAAAAGAAATACAGATTTTAGAAATTTCATAGAAGACATTTGAACTATAATTCCATTCCAAATTCTACAATCGAAATTCAGATATTCTTCTGAAACATCTTTTTCTTCCATATGTATATCTGACAGCTGTTGCTATTTATAAAGCATTTCAGATATTTTATGAAGTAATATATTCAAAAGTCATGTCCCATAATCACTTTTGTCATTGCCATCTGCTATATTATGGAGAAACGACAGGTTTTAATTAAGGAAAAAAAATTGTATGAGTTCGGAGATTAAGCACCAAAAATATAATAATGAAACTCATGTTAGGGTAAACAGATACAGATTTATATAAAACCTAAGCACAAATTATTCTGATTCTCTTGCATTAAATCAAATCTTTTAACATTTATTTTTGTTAAAAAATGAGTGCAGAGGGAGTCAAAATAGCAAAGTATAATAGAGCAAAAGTTCAAGAAGTCTCTTGTACAGGTGTTGGGTGAGACAGATGAAAGATGGTATTTATACTTCCAGCTGATTTTAGGGGGAAATTTTTTTTTAGTAGTTATTCTGCAACATAATTAGACTGCATAAGGAACATAACTACAAAATGAGGCCCAGTGTTCCTTTCCTAAATGAAAGAAACAGACATAAGAAACTTTCAGAAAAGAATGCAATTTTCAAAGGAAAAATAGCATTTGGGATTAAAGCAACAAGGTAGTGACAATACATAAGTACTTAAGAACCAAAATGTAAGCATTTCCGAATAATTATATGAAACTACTTTCCTTCAGCCATTATTCTTAACAAAAGGGGCACAACATCTGATACCTTCATTAAGACAGCTCCTGATATGTCTATTAGAGCAACAAAAACAATTAAAGTCTGGAGGCTAAAACATATGAAGAATGGTTGCAGGAATTGGGTATGTCTAATTTAGTGAAAATAAGGACTAGTGATAACATGATAGCAATGTTCCAATATTTGAGGGCTGCAAACAAAGAAGGGGGGGTATCAACCTATTTTTCAAAGCATCAGAAGGCAGGACAAGAAGCAATGGAGAGAACCAACCTAGAATTAAGCAGAAATTTCCTGAGAGCAGGAACAACTAATCAATAGAATGGCTTGCCTTCAGAGGATGTGTGTGCTCCATCACCAAAGGTTTTTAAAAGAGAGTGGGAAGTCATTTGTTTGAAATGGTATAGAGGCTTCTACTTGGGCTAGAAGATCTCCAAGGTCCCTTCCAATTCTGTTATTCTGTTCTACTATTCTTTGGTTTTGGAGATTCATGTCTTATTTGTTAAGGATAAATGATCCTGTGGCATGCCCTCAAATCCCTTAATAAAAGCTTATTGAAGAACACTTTGTTCTACATTTTTGAAGCTCAATATATGTGAATTTTGTTAACAGTTCTCATACACAGATACATTAGTGAAATGCATGGTTTTATTAATGCAGTTGCTTCAATTGCACCATTGGGGATACCGTCTTGACTTTTTTGATCATATCCTATAGAAACACCAAAACTAAAGTAAAGTAAAATAAAAGAGCTGCTAATGGCCACCTAGTCCCTTAAATAAATAAAAATAAATCCAGAATAATTGAAAAGCTCAAGATAAATTATATATTACAGCAATGTGTTTCATTAAAGAAAAACTAAAAAGATCCTGAAAAGTAGAAAAATGAAAGGGAGGACAAAGACAAATAAGAAACAGATTGGATACTACAAGAAACATCTAGTCTCATAACAGAGAGCAGGTTAGTGTAGTGGTTAAGGCATGAGGCTAGAATCCCAGAGAGCATGAGTTCTAGTCTATAAAGCCAATGAGCCTCCCAGTCTCCTAAGAAGAAGAAAGCAATGGCAAACAATTTTGAAATCTTTTCAAAAAAACTACAGGGACTTGCTCAGATAGTTCCCAGTTCAAGAATGACTCAATGTTACATACAAAAGTCTTAAAGCAACAAGATAATAATGGGGCTATGGGTTGGCCAACAAACATCTCCACTGTAATTCTGGATATTAATGTTTATGCGGTATATTTTTCATAAATACAATATGTGATCATTGCTATTTGGCATGCAGTCTAGATAGATGGAATCCAACCAGCCGCCATTACCTTCTTTGTTAAACTGCACCTGTCCTTATTAGGAGTTGATACTGATGGCTTATCTCAATTGTTGGAATGTGTGTGGATCTAGCTATTCAGAAATGAAATAATCCTGATTTCAAAGAAGCATACTCTCAGGTAGGTGGTATAGCATGTTCACCTACAAAGGTGTGTTTCAGTGAAATGGTAACATAAAAAATGTAGCATTTATGCATGATTTGGCTTGATTCTTATTTATGACCACATCAATATTGTCTTTGAAACCTCAACCATACTACTAAAGAAAAGAGGAAATTCTGATGATAATGAGTCAGAAGAAGCAGCCTTCTCATGTATTATCTATCTGTCCATCTTGCTTGTATGGTAATCATATAGTGTATTTCTTGTTGTGTTCTTTTTTCATTGTTTATTTTATTGCTCTATTATCTTACTTCTGTTATCTGTACACTCTTTTCATTTCTTTCTTATTATTTTTTTAAAGAAGTTTTATTAATTTTCCAATTTTACAAAAGTCCAAGTATTAAGAAAGCAACATGATGATTGGGTAATCCATAATCCAATAACAAGCTCTTTCATACATATGTCAGGTTACCTCATCAAAAATTTCCTGTCTATTTCCCTTGGTTATTATATCACATTCAAATTAATACATTGCTAGTTATAACTCAATCGGTTAAGACATTTATCAATATATTTTAACTTATACACATCCATGTCCCGTTTTTAAATTTTACCTAATTTCAATTACAGTATTCCAGTTAGCTTAATATCCATAGTATTTAGATTTCAGGTAGCCCAAAGTTCCCTTAGTTCATTACAAAATAGTTGTCATATCTAAAATACACTTATTATTTACTCAAATAAATTCTTACTTTATTTCACAAACATATTCTATTTCTCATCCTAGTACCTCATCACTTACTAATAAAATAACCTTTATCGTCTTAATCCAACTTCTATATTATAATTCAATACTATTATTCTAGTGACTATTTTTTATTTCCCTTATAAGTCTAAATCCTAAATCATTATCTTTTAAAATCTCCTTAACCCATTAAATGTGATTTTAAGCTCTTCCATTATATGTCACATTAAAAAATCCCATTTTTTTAAGTCTAACTTTCCTTTTGTGCCAAGCAGGCTTCCATAGCAGTGCCTTTAAATCCTCAGGTGGATCTCCCTTCATTCCTACACATGTCATTTGAATCAAGGGAGACCATCCAGTTATCAATTTTTAAAGGGAGCTGGCCTCTTCATAATCATTGGATTGTTGGCCTAATAATTCAAGTCTCTATATTTGGCTTAGTATATTTGTCATCAGATCAGTCTGGTCTTCTTCTTCTTCCGGTTTCAGCTGGTTTAAGTAAAAAGTCATGTTCAATGTTGTAATTGTTGTTTGGTTGTCTGGGTTGTCTTGGTTGTGCTGTACACAGCACCTTCCATCTTAGTATTGCTTTCTTCTGTTGCTGTTTGAATTGCAGATTTTTTAGTTAAGATCAAGGTTTGGTTATCAGGGTTCTCAGTAGGTTGTAGCTGGTATTCTTTAAAGTCCACTTTGATGTTAATTATTTCGTCTTCTGTTGCATTTTGGATTTTAAGTTCATTAGTTGAAATCTGGGCTGCATTTTGTAGCTTTAAGGTGGCGCCTTTATCTTTCAGTCTGAAATTCATTAGCTCAGTAGCCTCAAGAATTTTTCCAAGTATAAGTTTGTAGTTAAGTTGTGGGTAGGATTCCTCCATTTCTATGGTGTTTACAGATAGTCTTTTAGTGGAGGCTAATTTGATAAAAGTCAGTAAATGTCCACCTCCACTGTAAAGAATTGTTTTCACCATCCAGCTGTCTCAAATTCTTATCTTTTTTTATAGTGCCAAGGACAAATCTTAGTCTCACAGGTCTCCTAGTCCAGTGGTTCTCAACCTGTGGGTCGGGACCCCATTTGGGGTCGAACGACCATTTCACGGGGGTCGCCAAACAAGGCTGTCCGCCATTTTTTTCTCCTTTTCTTTGGCCATGCCCCTGGCACCCGGTGATGTATAAGTGGTTGGGGGTCACCACAACATGGGGAACTGTATTATGGGGTCGCGGCATTAGAAAAGTTGAGAACCACTGTCCTAGTCAAAAAGAAATTCACTTGATGTACCAAATTTCACCACAAGATGTCCCTGGTAGCACGTAAAGTCTTTTTCCAAACTCAAGTTAGGCTTTTATCCAGTGTTTTTAAAAAATATTCTTTTTTTTTTCCAACTTAGTAGATAGGTAACCTTTTGGGACCCCAAATATCCAAAACCTTTTGGGACCCCAAATATCCAAAAAGTGTAAGTTCAATTATTTAGTTGTTTAGTTTAATTGTTCTTTTTTTCTCCCATAGCTTTATATTTCCAGAGTAGGCAGAAGCTGCCAAGTTAAGAAGGCAGAAGAAATTTCCAAAAGCTTTTACAGGAAGATAGTTGGGATGCAAAAAAGGTAAGGTAAGGTCTCACCCAATTCCTCCGCAGAGCTTTCATTGTTCTTGGTAGTGCTTTTGGCTTTTGGCTTGTACAGAATATTGATCAGCCATGTTAATGGCTGATCTTTTCTTCGTCGGGCCAAAGGAGCTGCCTCAGATCAAAAAGAAGGGATGCCGCCCTTCCGTGATCTGTCGAAGGTCTTCCTCATGGTGGTTGCCCCTCCAGGGCAACTTTTGACCCTTTTCAGGGTCTTCTAACAAAAGAAAACTGGACAGCAGAGAAAGTGGTCTCCCCGCTCATCTGCCAGGGCTGTGAACGCAACCCGGAAGCCTTTCTTCCTTATTATTGTTGTAAGCCACCTACAATAGCCCTACAGTGAGATAGGCAAGAACCTAAGTTAACAAAATAAATAATAAATAAATAAATAAAATGAATTATAATGGGACAGGTGGTAGCGAGACATAACTCCTGACCAAAGGCAGTATACTATTCTACATAACAATAATTACCGCAAACCCAATATGAACTACTCCTTCATGGGTCTACTTTTATGTAATGATCTCAATTGAATGTGAACTAGGGACTGATGGACGTATGATAAAATAGTATCTTTGAATTCTGGAGCCCCCATCCTCAAGTCTAGGGAAGAATTAGAATTAGAAGGTCATGCTTGTCATTGGTTTACATATCAACAAATGAAGGAAAGATTTAAACTAGACAAAAAAGGCTATGGTTTTGAATTTGCTAAAAATGAATTGGAAATCCTACTATGTGATAGTGATGATCATATAATTGCCAAGGTCTGTAAAATGTTATTAAAATTGAATTTGGAAAATGAACATATAAAACACTGTATGATCCGGTGGACAAAATGTTTTGGGTATAATATGATGCTTGAACAATGGGAGAATATGTGTCTAAAAGGCTTAAAATCCACATTAAATTATAACCTAAAAGAATTTTTTTACAAAATGATGTATGTCTGGTATTTAATACCAGATAAGTTATCTAGAATGTATAAAGGTATTTCAATTGAATGTTGGAAATGTAAATGTAAAGTAGCGACTTTTTATCATTTATGGTGGACATGTGATAAGGCAAAGAAATATTGGAGTAGGATTCATACATTAATGCAGAAAATTCTTAAAGTGAACATAAAGATTAAACCAGAAACTTTCCTTCTGTGTGTAATGGAAAGAGAACTGAAAAAAAAAATAGAACTCTGATTTTATATATGGTGACAGCAGCAAGATTACTCTATACACAAAAGTGGAAGGATTCCTCAATTCCTACCATGGACAAATGGTTACAAAAGCTGATAGAATTAGCAGAGATAGCCAAATTGACTATGCTGATAAAAAGAAAAGAACATAAGTACTTTTGTTACTACTTGGAAACTGCTTCTGGATTTTGTGCTTAAGATGGATAAAAATGATATTACAATTTTGGGTTTTACTGATTAGACTGATTTGCTGATACAGAAATGGCTAGTGCATACTACTATATTAATGTAAAAAGGTGAGATTTGATTTTAATGTCTGATTTTACTGCAACAGAGAGAGTCAGAAGTCAATGCCCTTTATTTTTTCCCCTTCCTTTCTTCACACGTTTGTTTTCCTTTTCTCTACTATTGTCCCTTACTATTTGCTTTTGTATTTTCACATTTTATGTTATAAATGAATAAAACTAATAAACAACAACAACAAAATTGAATGTAAACTAGGGATAATCACTTCTTGTTCTTTGGAAAGGAATGCAAACTTTAAGGACATGAGGAACAACATATCTCCTCAACATGCAGTTCTCTGACCTGTCATTAATTATTCATTTCACATTCTTACAATGAAGAAAAAAAATTATTTTGCATCGTTTGAAACTATGACAAGCAGATCTTTTTTAAAAAAATTCTCTGGTAGACATTGAATGTAGAACACTTGGAAAGCTTCAAGAATGTTGAGTCCAAACCTGCTTTAATTCAAAATTACTATTTTCCAAACTTGGCAGCTTTAAGATATGTGGACTTCAACTCCCAGAATTCTCCAATTCTGAGTGTTGAACTGCACACATCTTAAAGTTGCCAAGTTTGAAAAGCCCTAGTCTAGAGGATAGTAAGCCCCCCCCCCAAAAAAAAAATCTACTCATGTTTAAAGATTTTAAGTTTCATTACCATAGGCATACTACATTTAACCTCCTAATTGTAGATAGGTTGATTAATTAATATTTTTTTAAAAAAATAATCCAAGGCACTGTATTTTTTCTTTCTCTTTTTCTTACTTTCAATATGCCTTTGAACTGAAATGAACTCATGATGAATATCAGTTTTTTTGGCTTTTATGGTGAAAATTTGGAACATCCATTAATTTCTGTTGTTACCACTGCACTACTTTTATTTTTGTTCTCTTCTTAAGGATGTCCTGTTAGTGGAATGATCAAGGAGAAAAAGATGCATTTTTTAATATTTCCAATGTGCACTTGCCAAATCTGAAGTAATCTCTGGAACTGAATATGTTTTTATAGAGCTGAGGGGGGCAACTGCAAGAAAAATCAATAACAATATGTTACATTGCCTTCCTCCCCCTTTTACTTGCAGGAAAGAATAAATCTCTATAAATAGAAGGGATGATGAATTTAACTTGCTATCTTTGGTATTTTAAACAACACTTTAGCACTCTAAAACTTTTGCAGGGAAGAGGACATAATTCGGAATTTCTAAAACTGTGAAAGCTTTTTTTTACAGATTAATTCCCTTCCTCATTTTTCTATCTTTACTTTGTAGAATTGATGAATCCAACCAATTTCTTTGAACAACTTTCAAACTCTGCAGTAAATCAAAAGTGAATTTATATTAAATTTAATATATGCTCTACACTTGTTGGTTTATTTTTTGAACTACATTTTAATATAGAATATGATGTAATTTTGCAACACAGAGTTGATAGACATTTCCAAAAATGTTTGTATTTTTTCAAGTTATACAAAACCATTTTCCCCTCGTCCTTGTTTTCCACACTTTATTGTATGGATTTTTTGCACAGCAATTTGCATCTAGCAATCTGAAAAGGGAGATATTATGCAAACTCTCACTCAGTTGCACATATCAAGGTTTAGAGTGGAACAGTTATAATCAAATTGCTACATTTATCAATAAGTCAAATACCACAATTTCAGTTTTCTGACAACTAGCATTTTTGGATATTAGAATCTATGGATGTAACTTTAAGGATACTAGAAAAGTAATAGTTCAAGTGGATTAATCAATACCTCAGTAGCACAACTAGAAAACATCCCTGTTTCAAATCTGAAGCTATATTTTCTGCTTTTTGCTTTTCTAAAAACCTAAAGCAATTGTGTATTAGGTTGAATACCAAGGTTCAGTATAAATCGAATGATATAACTATAAATAAATAAGTTTGCATTGGACACTGATCACCTGTTTCCTTGAAAATGTGTTTCAACAGAGCTAAAGAATAATGTTCCTGTGAAAGTGTGCATAGATTTGTGAAATAAATACATATGCAAAAGTTTTACTAACAAACTTCCATATTAAATAAAGCAATTTAAAAATCAATCATAAACTGAAGCCAAGAAAATTTTAAAAGTGACCTTCACAGTCAAAATCATTTCTCTAAAGAATCAATGTTCTTCTACTGAGATAGCAAGCTGAACATAATAAGCAGCGCCTGTTTCTCCCGATTACCACTCGATGGAGTTGCTTTCTTAAATATAATCTAAAATGCCGAACAAATCATTAAGCATATTTGGTTATTAGCTCTTTGATGATCTAATATGGTGGTGAGAATTACTGCCCTAAAAACACTGCAATCTAATTTCTTCAAAAAGAAAGGAATTAATCCATACTTTGTTTCAACCAGTGGGGGAAATGCATATCTGTTTCAATGATTTGAGCAGTATGCTTCAAAAATGGAAAAAATAATCCATTCATTTCTGGTACTGTTTATACTTTCATGGTGCCAGAGCAAGAAATGACAGCTGTTTGGGGTTCAGGTTAAGTTAAATTGTTGTAGAAGAGAAGGGTGAATATTGTAAATTAGGAAGAGCCATATCATACTGGGTGGGTAGATATTTGAAACCCCCTTTTCTTGCTTGCTTTCTCTCAGAATTGTGATTTGAATACTTCAGGGTGAATTTTCACATATTTTCCATTTCATAATGGTAGGTTATTCTGCTGTCAATTTTCAGCAATCATGGTCAATGTAGATTCTGAATGCTGCAAAAAGGAAACATTGCCCCATTTTTATAGGTTTGTCTTTAGAGATTTAAGAGTCTTCTACATCTTATTGCTTCACCATTTAAACCAGTGCTTAATTGGTATTTTAGGATTGCAAAAACTGTTCATGAAAATAGTTCCATGGTTTTCACATTTCTTGTTTCTTCCTAGTTACAGGTGGTCCTTGACTTACAACCATTTTTTTAGTGCATTTGAAGTTACAATGGCATTGCAGCATCTGCACAGACACATGATCAAAATTTGATGCTTGGCATTTATGATGTTTGCAATGTCCTGGAACCATGTGATCACCTTTTGCGACCTTCTGACAAGCAAACTCAATGGAGAAGCCAAAGTCACTTAACAAATGTGTTAGTAATTTAACAACTGCAAAAATTAATTTAACAACTGTGGGAAGAAAGATCATAAAATGGGGCAAAACTCACTTAACAACTATCTTATTTAGCAAAGAAAAATTTGGGCTCAATTGTAGTCATAAATTGAGGATTATCTGAATATGTTTTGTCCAATTGTTCTGTTGATTCTGTGGTAAGAAAGTAGGAATTTATCCCATTGCCGCACAAACTACTTCAAAACATATTATTATGAAGGTTTCATTTTGTTCCAGTCTATTATAATTGACAGAGGCAGGATAAAAATGTGAAATTAGATACCCACCTCTACTCAAATGGAATGAACCACAGTTTCCTTGATGTCCTTAGAACAGACCCCTATCCTTTTAATCTTATGTAAAACATTTAAATCCTGGTTTTTCTCACAAATATTGGGATAAGATGAGAATGGCATGGGCTGAATGTGTTATGGGAAAGCTTAGCTATCGTCCCATATGTTGTTTGTTTGTTTTTGTTTCTATTTTATTTTAGAGATGTATTTTTTTTAATCCTTCAGCTGTGAGCTTCCCAGAGTTTGGTTTAAACTGGGCAGTTATATAAATAAAATAAAATTTCCCAGGTATAAAATTATTCCAAAAATCTATAAGGAAGAATTCCAGTGAAGCTAAATAAGATAGAGAACTATCTTTAAAAACAGATGTCAGTTCAAGTAAGTAATGAAAAACTAGCCTTTCAGAGAAAGAAGTGCTCCTGGAGCATATAGTAAAAACAGGATTAAACTTTATTCATCTTATTTATTTATATGATCACTGACAGTCACTTTTTTGTGACATGGGCAGCTGTATAAATTTGATTAATAAATATTAAGCCTGAATTTTAGGAATCTTTGTGGTTTATTGACCCATTGTACTGCAGTAAAATTATTTTTTTTCCAAACAATATGTCTGCAAACCCACATAATACAGATATCAAGCTTATTGTTCACAACACAATGAATAAAAGGCTGACTGACATTAAATCTCATAAGAAAAAGTAGTATAAAATAAAGCCATTTTTTTCTTATATACACATATGTGTATCAGTGTGACAGTGAAAAATAATTCTGACAGTGTACTTCTATTCTGATCTGCTGACTGCCCTTTTAAGTCATTTTCTTTTTTTATATGGGAAAATTCAACATTATAAAGACCAGAACAGAACTGGTAACACCCATCACCTTGTATGGCTAGGTGAAAACTGCTAATGTTTGAATTTCAGCAGCTCACCACTTACTTTCCAATAATGAGTAGATTGAGATTAGATTGAAAGTTAGTATATTCTTTCTCATGGCTTATAATAGGACATTTTTTTTCTTTTAATAATACTTTCTGCTAACAGCCTGGTAATCTATAGTTAGTAAGATACTTTAAATGTTGGGGCAATCTGTTCTTCAAGTAGAACATTGCTCTAACTAATTGCAAATTTTATGGCCAAGGGCTCCAGTTACTCTTACATAAACTGGGTAATACATAACTTTATACGGCACTAATTAACTTTCAGTAATGTTCATATATAATAAAAATTACCGTGTTTAACCTTCCTGGTATTTTCATCCATCTTTGCTATATTTTAATATATATTTCTCTTTATGATTACAAATATAATCCTATCATTTCAGTATATCAACCATCTTTGGAAGTGCCATATACTCATACTACAGAATACTATATAGTACAATAGTCTGTAGGAAAAATAAAGTAATATTCAGTCATATTAAAAATAAGGAGCTCACATTCAAAATTTTCACAAGATAAGAACATGCGACACTTAATAGAATGGTTTTTAAAAAACATCTGAGATCATGGCCTAATAACTGCCAATTGAGTGATATGAAATAAGCAATCATACAGCAGGATGTCTTATCAAATGATAAACTAAAATCAAGCATTCCGCTGAAATATTCTGTATTTATAATAAAATAGTACTTCAGAATATTAATTGCTACCACTCTTTTAAAATTTGTTTCACATCATTTTAAAAGTAACTGATGAGCACTATATTATACAGCCATAAAATTTTATTAGAACTGATTTATTGAACAAGAATATCACATATAAAAATTAATTGTATAAAGAGCACAGCATGTTTCTAATAAACCTACAAGGTTTTAGGATAGGAAAATAAAATCCTGTTTCCGCATAAATAGAAGTCAATACCAATACATCTAATTTTAGGTGCATATACTGTATGTAAAACTGCATTGTAAATTATATTTTAAGAATGCTATCTTTTTATTAGGAAAAAAAATACAGGATATATTTCACTCAAAAACATGCTTCTATTTTTTGTATACATTCTTGGTGATATTATTTCAAAAAACATTCTAACACTTATACTTTTTTAGATTTTTAAACAATAGGGAGATAGGTGCTAATTACCATTAGTATTATTTATTTATATAAATATGAATCAATACAGTATGATTTTTAAGTTAAGTCAAATCTTAAAATGAACTTCTGAAGAGGAACATATGGAAGTTTCTGCATTGCACAAAATATAAATTTGTGTATGCAGGTTAAACAAATAAAGATTTACTGATTTTCTTTTAAGAACAATCCAGCTGTTTTTATGAAAGGAAGAAGAAAAGCTTTTTATAACAAAATAAGTGGGATATTCTCCAGGACACCATAAAAGCAAAAATATATATATTTATTTTTACTTTTTTTAAAAGGAATATATATTTCTAAAAAACTAATGTCTAAGAATATGCAAATTAGTCACTTTAAATGTAAATAGCAATAGCACTTAGACTTATATATTGCTTCGTAGTGCTTTACAGCATTCTCTAAGCAGTTTATAGAGTCAGAATATTGTCCCCAACAACCTGGATTCTCATTTTACCAACCTTGGAAAGGTGGAAGGCTGAGTCAACCTTGAGCTGGTCAGGGTCTAACTCTTGGCAGTGGGCAGAGTTAGCCTGCAATACTGCATTCTAACCACTTTGCCACCACGACTCTCTGGTTAAGGTAGGAATGGAAGAGAAGTCTATGATTGGAAATGAGGCAATATGAATTGGCTATATTCCAACTTTGGAGAGAAGGGAGTAAAGAAATTCTGGAATTAAATCTGAATTTAAACATATTTTTTTCTCAGCCTCCGATACATTAGCTATCAAGTCTCTTCGCCTAAGGAGATATGTGATGGTATTTACTTAACTATATGACCTAGCTAAGAAAACCTAGTAACCATCTAACAAAATTCCTTACACCTGGAAGACAATAGCAAATGAAACAGAAATGGAACAATTTTTGTTTGTTTGTTTGTTTGGGCAAAATAAACCATATTATTTGAAAGTATGAAGACTATTTGACCACACACTTTTTGAATGAGTCACTAGGATTTATTTCAACTATAATTTCCAGTTGGAATGTTTTCAGAAACTGGGATATGTGTCAGAAAAGTCAAGATGCTATCCACTGACATTTTTTAACTATCCTGTCGATGCCCAGCTTTCAAGATCTCCTTCTAATTGCAACATGAAAAAAGTGAAGAAAACTCGCATGAAAGAATACAGATTTTCATATTTTACCTTTGCACACTGGTCTGTGATCACTCCATGCTGCAAAAACCTCTGCTATCCTTTGGCAGGTAATGCTTTTTGCCCCCTGTAGCACATAGTCTTCGTCACAAGAAAACTGCACTGTTGAATCCAAGCTAAAATTGAACATATCAAAAGCAAATTAATATGTGTTATATTTCTCAAAGTTTAATTGAATCTTTTTAATAATTTCTTATTACATTTATTCAATCAGTATTTCCTTTAAGGTAAAAGATAGTTCTGGTTTGTCTTAAAAAAGGTATGTCTAAAAACAAATGAAGATGTGTGAAATGTCTCATTCATTTTTCCTTTCTGTAATCGTAGTTAGTATTACATATTCAAATGGATCTATTTTTGCTGTTCATGAACAATTTTATGTTATCTAAAAGTTATCTCATTTTGTTAAATGCAAGAGCAGATAGATTTATGATGTTAATTCAAATATGGTAACTTTCAATTAAGTGTACTTAAAAGCCTCATATTAATAAATACAACTTGTCTATGACTACAGCATTACTTCATAGTGATCTGATGTGGCTGCAATTCAAGGTAGATATGTGAAGGTCTCACAGACTGATCATCCATAAAAATCAGAGTGATCCATGTGCTGGGTCTTTGCAGAGACACCTCATAAAACAAAAACCATGTCAAAATGTTTTGAACAGTTTCCTGGATAATAACTTACATTGGCTTGTTTATTTCTTGAAACTATAATCATCCTTGTACTTTGCCAGAATGAAATATATATTCAGAATGAACCTGAAAGAGTATTATTATGATACCCTATATAAAGACATACATAAGCCACTGATATTGCTAACTTAGACTACTCTACACAGGAAGAAGTGCTAATATAAACTAATCTTGCTTCCACAGCATTCGTGGGATTCAAATACCTGAACAACCGGTTCTATTATGTGATGCAAGCCTGGGCCTCCAATGCCTAGAATGGACTTCCAGAAGTGGTATCCATACACTTCTGGTCGGCCATTATACGCCTGGGAGGCCTCCGAGGCCTAGACTGGACTTCCAGAAACCAGCCAGTTCTCCAAATTCAGGTAAATTTAGCTATCAGTGTATATGTGCATAGAATGCCCAAATTAGGTGATTTGGAATAAATAGCCATGAACAAAAATACATGAAATCTGTAAATTTACACTGTGACAAATTAATTCCTTTGATCAACTTTTCTTGATTAAGTTGAGGTCTTATATTTTTCGAAAGCTGTTTCAATCTAGAGCTATATTTCTTGATGGAGCTATATATACATGCATGCTACATAACCATAATACTAAAACAAATGACCCTCAGTTCTTATACGTAATATGTCTTGTCTGACTTATAATCACTCATTTAATGACAGTTCAGAATTACAATGGCACTGAAAAAAGTGACTTATGACCGGTCCTGACACTCACAACCATCACAGCATGGTCACATGATCCACATGTAGGCACTTGGCAACCAGCATGTACCTTTACAATGGCTGTACATCCCAGGGCCATATGAGTGTGACCTTTCTAGCCAACATTTGACAAGCAAAATCATTGGGAGAAAGATGGATTCACTTAATGACTGCATGATTTGCTTAACAAGGCAATGATTAGCTTAACAACTCTGGTTAAAAAAAAGTTCATAACATTGGGTATGACACACTTTGTTTAGCAACATAAATTTTGCTCTCAGAATGTGATCAGAAGTCAAGGACCACCTGTAGATTAACAGTTATTTAAATATCTACATAGATGAAAATTTAAGTAAAACATTCATCATAATGTGAAAGTTCATTTTTGGAGTGAGATATATCAGATTAATTTTAAAGGTAACACTCAATGCCGCAGTGGGTAACTATGATCCCTTTATGATCTGTGGACTTCAACTCCCAGAATTCCTGAGCCAGCTCACTCCTGTTAATGCATGTGAAGTTTTGGGTTTGTGAATATTACCTAAAATCTGAGCCTATTCGTTTTCCGTTCTCAGGTTCTCCAGGATCTGGGCACAGATTTGATGCCTGTTTGATACCTCCTTCATTTACTGCAAAATAAAAACAAAATAGACAGCTAGGAATTATCTTAAAATATCAAAGAAAAAGATGTAGGTTATTGTTGCAGTTTTTCCATACTACCTTAAAGAGCTAGATTTTTTTTTTTTAGTACGCAATTTGTACTCTAAGAAAGAGAAGCCCAATGTGTGTTTGTCTTTGTTATTTCTTTGAATACAGAAAAGCTAAAGAAACTGGTCCTAAACTTTAATTTTCATAATTAGCTTTGAGAAAATGAGAAAAGGGCCTACATAACATTTTCATTTATTATGAGACAGCTGGAATTATTAGGTACTTAATTGATAATAAAACATCACAAATCTTCTAGATTCTTATATTAGAGATAAAAAATGGGACATGTTATTGGTATCCAAATTTATAGGAGTATTAGTTTACTTCATATTCAACAACGTGGATATAGATCAAAATGTTGTGACCAATGACCTAAAAGCAATTGTAAGAACAGTCTTTTTATATCCCATGTCTTCAGTTCTACTTATCTTCTGCCAATGCTATGTTGAAGAAACATTCTTAAGTAAATGCCAAGCTTACTGACCTGGGATAATTGTTGACAATATTCTTATTTTAATAGCTACTTTTTATAATGCATTGCTTATAATGTATAAAATGTTTATCCTTTTCTAATGATTGTTTTTATTAACTCATTGTTTTAGTCAATTGCCACTGCCACTGCCGAGTATTGCTTCATGTTAGACGGGCAGCCAAATAAATGATTAATAAATAAAATAATATCCCAAAGGTGCTTTTTCAAGTGGCAACTGGATTTTCTTGTTTTTTCTTTGAAGATGTTTCACTTCTCATCCAGAGTTACTTGGATGAGAAGCAATACAACAAAGTCCAGTTGCCTCTTGAAAAAGCACCGTTGGGACAACCATGACCTGGATGACTGAAAATCTCCATAAACAAATAAAATAATACACAGCCCATTTATTTAAAATAATATTAGCAATGAACATTTTCTCAAATGCACACATTTTGTTTATAATACAATTTGATTTTATGTAACTTCATGGACAAGTCCATGTAAGTGTCTTGGCAATAGTGCCAGCTGCTTTGCCATTCTCTTCTGAGTTCAGTTCTGGTTTTCCCTAATAATCTTCCATCCAATTAACTGGACTCAAATGTGCCTAGCTTCTGAGTTCCAAAGAGATACCCGGTATTAATGGTATTGCCATCTACTGTTCTGTGGCAAAAAATAATCTAGATACATTTCCTATCAATTTATTCTCTAGGTATTCATTCTCTCCCTTCCTCCCTGTCTCTCTTGTTTTAGATGCCTCTTGGCAGTGGGAATTTTGAAGCACTGCACAACTCATTACACTTTAATGCTGTCCAAGAAAGTATGAGGTGACAATGGTAAGAGTATTGTTCTGCTCTAATACAAATTACTTTAAAGTATTTTCATCATTTTAAGATTATTTCTGCAAATGCTGAGCAAGGGATATGAAGTTCTTTTTTCCTTTTTTTTCTTTTCTGTTTTATTTCCTTTTCTTTTAATATAAATAAATAATAAACAATACCAGATAATTAACTGTATCAATCACAATGGTGTTGATTCTCAGTGATGGGATAATTAACTGTTTATCAATCACACTAGTATTGACTCTCAGTGATCACATAGACTTCCTCCTATCCCCCAGGACAGTCTGCTCCCAGGCTGGGTCCTTCAGATCCTTCAATGGTGCACCAATGATTCATTAACTTATACTTTACAGTTAGAAAACACTATAACTATTTCTCTCTTATTCTAAAATAAATCACAGATATTGTTGTGAGCAAATCTATTTTATAATTTATAATTCACTCAGTGACAAGAGTAAATTGTTTTTATATCTATATCTATAAACTATTGCTGGCAAAAAAAACCCTCATGATGCAATCTTTTGATAATATAGGTGACAAAGTTACTAGGACGAAATTAAGACCTAATGAATCGTGGTCCAATAAGGTGTGATATACTGGGAAAAGAGTAGCATTATATGTATGCATTCTCAATTTCCATTGCCCAATTTGCACATTTTCCCCTCAATGTCTGAACTATGAATGAGGTTCTTAGGGTGCAATGCCTTTGAGCCAAAGAGCCAAAGAGAGAAGGATTGTAATGATAGCTTAGAAGTTCAGATATAATGGAAAAAGGTGATTAACTAAACAACTAGTATTAGGGGACATAAAGATGGAAGCAAATGATATAAAGCATTTTGTTTGTTTCCAATTTGGAGTGAGAACATTATGGCTACGTTTGAGATTACCTTTGATGTTATTTTGGCTCATCTTTGAAATTGCAGAACCTTTCATTTTGCAAGTCTGACTATAAATGAGAATAAAGACCATTTTTCTCCAGTTTATCCAATTTGTATTAAATTAGTCTTAGTAATAATTTATTAAGAATTTACTAGCAAACTTAGGTAGAAGGATCTGTAAGCATAAATGTCACTGTGATGTAGAACTGAGTCTGAGTGTTTCCTTTGAAAATAACTTTGAGAACTGAGAAATGGCAACAGAGAAATAAGGACTATTTTGAATCTTCCCTATATTACTGCAAGAATTTTAGATGATCCCATGTAACTGTGCCTTTTTGAAAGCAGAAAAAGAATTGGATGGCTTACTGTTGTAATAAAATGATATTTTCTATAATTCATCTGTTATCTTGCACACACATATAAACACACACATACACTCACACCTCCCGCCGAAAAATCTAAAGCCCAATAGGACAAACAAGTGGTCCAATAAAAATGTACAATCTTCAGTGTGCTCTTGTTTTCATATTCTATTCTATCCTATTTTCCTTGTGCATATTTTTTTTCAATTTTATTGCATTTATTTCCTAACTTAGTTCTTTTTGAACTTCTTTGTGACTGTCTCATGAGTATTTTTTCTAAATGTTTTCTGAATTTCTGGAATTCCTGGGTTTTCCATCTTGCACACTGCTGATGCTATTCAGTTGATAATCACTACACAATGAGAGAATTGTTTATAAATATACATACCGATACACACATTCTTACCCAAACAGTTTTTTAAAATATGTGTGTGTCCGTATATGTGTGTTTATAGGTGTCTGTGTGGGTAAAGTGTGTGTGAATACACAGAGATGTACACACAGGCATACAAACTTTGAAATAAGTAGATAGATGGAGACAAAATAATGCCAAAGTTATCTAATGGTTTTGAGACCAAACAGGATTTGAACAGATTGCCTCAAGTTACAGATATATTATCTTCCATTTTGTTAGACTCTCTTTCTCTTTCTTTCTGTTTTGATTTGTAATATTAAATGTTGCTTTTCAATTTATGTATGACAGTGAGAACTGTTTTAAAAAGTAAGTTAAGATGTCCATGTTTTCCATATTTTTTCTAATATACACCTTTCTTATAAATAATTTTCTCTTATATTACATTTTATTGATTTATTTTTATCCTGCCTTTATTATTTTTGCAAATAACTCAAGGCAGCGAACATATACAACGTATCTTCCTTCTTCTGTTTTCCACACAGCAACAACTTTGTGTGGTGGCTTGGGCTAAGAGAGAGTGACTAGCCAAAAATCACTCAGCCAGCTTTCCTGGCTAAGGAAAGGACTTGAACTTGCAGTGTCCCACTTTCTAGCCTGGTCCCCTAACCACTAGATCAAACTACTACCCCTGCAAAGTATAAACCTATACTTGTCTTAATATAATTTCCATTTCCTATTTTTAGTATTTTTATTTTATTTTTGCACTTTTGAGCCTTTAATAATATGCATTCATAGTTTTGTATTATATGCAGTAATTCCATAGATTGACTTCTTGGCTCACTTTTTAAGTATCAATTTTCCAAATAGTTAATATAAAATTGACAACAGGCTTGTCTATGAATTGGCAATCTTTACTGTATTTAATTCAGGCACAGTGAGCAATATTAAGTATTATATTTTGCTTGTATTGTTCAGCTTATGATTAACTTTGTTCTATGAAATTTCAGAAACATTCTTAAAAGAAAGGTCAATGCTTCCTTTAGCATGTAGAATTCTAGTTTGGTCTTTTATATTCTTCTAGATTTAAGTTCTAGACCCTATAATGGCACTGGAAAGAAAATTGCATGCTTTCTAATGACTCATTAATGAGTGGATAATGTCATAATCTAGATAAATGCTGTGAGACTTCACTGTATGTTCCTATTCTCCAATTAGAAGAGATGAGATATTATGATACAATACTTTCTGATTTGTCAATCTTTCTGGTTAATACTAGTATATTATTACTGGACATTCTTTTGTTAACCACAAAAAAGAATTAGAATGTACATGCTCCATTTCATGCCTGCTTTGTTTCATTGTTTCATTGTTTGCTTCCTTCTCATTTATCCCATTACTAAATGTTTAGAAGCAAATTAAAATGTAAAAAACAAAAATGGAGGTATGATGTCCTTTCAGAAATGTTTCTTTTAAGATGTTCACAGAGGGCTAGGGAAAAATATTTAGCTTCTTGTTGAACTTTATGAAAATAAGCATCAGCTTGTACAACATAATATGCTCAACTGATCAAAATTGAGAAAACTGTCATACTTTGGTGATGGGTGAGGTTTCTTTTTCAAGTAAAATAATTTAAAATTAAAGGTAAGGTTCCTCTTTCGCTCCCACATTTCCTCTGAAAATAGTTTGCTCCCAAAGGAAGAGGGGTAATGATAACAACAAAAAATATATTGTGTAATATATAAATATATAATCATTATATGTAAATATAATGATTGAAAGACAAAACTGTTTTTTAAAAAATAATTTAAATATTAAGATCATAGCACAGACAAAAAAGGATTGATTTCTGCTTTCTAATTAACATTTCTGTTTACTCTGTTTTTCTGCATTTATTTGACAATTTTGTTAATTAAAGGCTTTGGGGATGATAGCCACTTAAGTTCAAGAGTTATATTCCCTGATTTTGATTCATTGATCAAAGATATCTTTGAAGTTTCCTTTATTTTCTTGCTTCTCCTTGTGATTGTTGAAACAACATAAATATGCACAGATAGAAATAACACTCTTTAACTTTATTTTTGCTTATATATCTGTTGTTCCCTATTATCATTATTTTGGCTATATTCAATTGAATTAATTAGGATTAAATGTGTCCCTGTGTGAAAACTAGTATTGTTGATACTATGTGTCAATGTCATTTGCATTGTAATTCCAGATTTTTTTTACATTGTCTAATTTTGATCCTTTCTGATCTCTTTCTCTTTTATACTTTTTACATTAACAGTATTTGATCAATAAAAATAATATATGATGTTACTGTTAATGTACAATTAGGATAGACCATAAGTGGATTACTGAATAGTTTTCAGGAAGAAGGCTTATGCCAATGGAATTAATTTGATTTGACACATCTGAAATTTTGAGATAGACTTTCTCTAAATACATAGAAACTCTTAACATGGGTTAGCAATACATTTTAAAACTTCTTGGAGTTAATGAACCCTTAACATATCTAGTTAAAAATAAAAAAAAACAAATGACTGTTTCATAAGGATTAAACAGAATATCATACAAAATATTGTTGCTTACTAAAATAATGTTGTATACTATGTATTAACAAAATAATAGTGGGATTCGATTATCCATTAAATATAGTAAGTATTTAGCATTAAGTCAGGAACTGTGATAACAGTAGTAGTGTGGCAACATCAAAGTGAAATGTTAGTAGCAATGGGAGCAAATGAAAAGGTTAGTCACATTAAAATAACTTAGTAGCAGCATTATAAGACATAATATGCAAACTAATCAAGCACATTGTGCATTCATTTCCCAAGAAAAAAGAAGCAGCACATTACCATCACTTCATGCTTAAAAATGTTCTAACCATCTCTTTCATTATAAAACCAACTGAATTTATGTTATGCATTTCAATGTTGTAAGCTGCTTGGAGTCAACTGTTCAGTTTTATTCAGAAGATTCCACCTCCATCCCATTGATAAACTGGTTCCTGTTTTACTCAGTTTTTGTTAACTTTAATGCTCTTGTTTTTTAAATGTTTTAATATTTTATATTACCATTCTTATGATTTTGAAAGCCACTCAGAGTCAATAGACAATGGCATGACCAACATATAAATTTAATAATAAATAAAATAAAGTTTAATTAAAAGGTTACAAATACTACCTTCATTGGAAGAAGGGGTATTTTTCATGCATGAAGTTGAAAATCTAAGCCTCTCACTTAAGAAATCTTAATCAATATTGATATTTGCATGATACAACACTGTATGTATCTGTTTTATAGTTAGAGCAGAATATTCTGAATTGCATCAATTATAATGCTGAAGTTTAGGGGTGGGAAGTATTGTATAGTAATAAAATAAAACAAGTGGAAGTTTATTTCCACTTTGTGAAGCTGAATAGGCTTGTGAATGTACAATATTTTAAATAACCATTAAATATTCCTTTGAAGCTTGTGATAGAAAGTTCTCATTAACCTAAATCTGGGATATGAATTCCAATACTGTTATTATGTATGGAAATAAGCCCCCTAAGATTCACAGATAAAACAAAATTCATTCTTTGGGGCAATACATTTTATGCATATAGAGAGTATTTAAGTGCTTCAAAAGTAGTTCCACTCTGAAAAATGACTGTAATAATTATGCACATTTACCAACACCTCTGCTCTTTAAAAAGTTTTCTGACTTCATATACCTTATAAATGATATTCATTTCTTAATGTTGTATGGTCAGCAGAAGCTAAGTTAAAATATCATTCTTCCCCATTTCAGATACTCTTAGCAAAAATAGGCATGTAGATTTTACTTGTATGTAGTCTCTAAGTAGATCAAAGATATAGAATATGTTACAAAATTGAAGGGATGCCTCTCCCCTTTTACATCCACCTAGCTCAGCAAAACAGGAAGGCAGGCTATGTTATGGGTCCACATCTGATGGGAACATGATGAAGGGCCTTCTAAGTGGTGGCCCCTTCTCCATGGAACACCATTTTTTCCAAAGTACAGTTGGCCTCCATTATGTTGCTTTTCCTGAAGGCCTTGAAGATGTGGTTTCATCGGCAGGTCTGAGGATCATGAATGGAGATGGAGCTGATCAAGTGGTTGATTTGATTGTGTTGCTGCTGTTATGTGTAGGGTGGGATGGTGTTTCATGGATTTTTATGTTATGCATTTCAATGTTGTAAGCTGCTTGGAGTCAACTGTGTTGGGCAGCTATATAATTTGTTTAATATATAATACAATAAATTGCTCTAAAGAAGCTCTTTTTTAATATTATTGAAATTAAATGTCACAATGCTCATGCTAACTTAATTGACTTCAGATATGGATGGCACTATCTGTGATATTTTTGGGATTGGCTGATAGATAGAGGCATTTTAGGATAATTCAGGAGAGGTGCAAATATATGGTGGGACATGTGGATCAGGATGAGCAACGTTTGAGAAGTCATCTCAACCTTTGGACCTTCTAAATGTCTGAAGGAGGTCACTTGATTTTAATGACTTATTTTGATTTTATTTGTATTTGCCCCATATCATAAAACTCTGAGGTCACAATTGGTCACAAAATTATTAGGTGCTTTTCCATAATTGAAATAGGGATGTTCAGAATGTTTCTAACTGTTTCTTTCCATTTAAAGAGTAGAAATGGGAGAGAAAGTCTCTTAGAGGCTTAACATCAATTGACCCCTTCCTCAGGTGTGGGATTACAAATTGTCATTTAACTACTGACCATCCTATGAAAAAGCTACTTTTTCTTCTGTAAATAAAATCTTACAGGCAGTGCAGATGTCAGTCTCTTCCAAATGCAGATTCTGATGCAGGTCAATTCAACTGCAACCCCAATTACAGAAGTGTAGGAACCTAAGTCATGCCCAATATCAAATAAAATCTGGAACTATGTTTTAACCTAACAGAGATCTATAGCACTTCAGAAATGTTTTAGAAAAAAGTATGAGCACACAATTAAGCACCTATTTGTGAGTTCATAAAACATCATGTCTTTTCCTGAGATTGCACAGCTTTCCTTTGCAGAAAATGAAGTTCTGCTACTAAAATAGTAACTATAAAATGCCTGGATAACATACTATCTTGAAATCATATGTTAAGCAATAGTTCTAGCACTGATGAAGTTACTTGGTTTGCATAATGAAACATCTGCAAGAAACCAACCAAGCTAGAGAGCACCAAGGACCCATCATTTCAACCCTGAGCTACAAATATTCTCCTTTATCAGAATTCCAAATCTGGGTTGCAGAAACCAGATAATAACAAATAAGTAGAAAAAACTCAAATTTTTGATGTGACCTAGTTTTCTGAATCCCATGTCTTTCATTCTCCATAAAGTCTAGTTTTGTAAATATTATTGTACAATTGTACAGATCAATTACCTTCAGGTTCCAAGACTCAAGAAGACTTATTCTATCTGTTCAGTTTTTCTACCCCAACTGCAAAGAAGCTTACACTATCCATTTATTTTAGGTATCTTTTCCCCTTATTTTCTTTAGATAGTGAATGACAGACTGAGGGTCATGAACAAGGCTTTCAACATTGTTAGCCTTCTAATACCATCATTTCATGTCACTGTATATTACATAATCATTACATCCCAAAGATGGTTGTTCTCGAGGCAACTGGACTTTCTTGTTTTTCTTTGAAGATGTTTTGCTTCTTGGATGAGAAGCAAAATGTCTTCAAAGAAAAATAAGAAAGTACAGTTGCCTCATGAACAAGCATCTTTGGGATAACTGTGACCTGGATGACTGAGAATCTTCATAGATAATCATTACATCAACCAAAGAGAAGCTAAGAAAATATGAAAAAAAAGAAAATTGGACTGGATTGAAGACCACTTCCAAAAAGTTAGAGTTTAATATTTAAATAGTCTGTAAAACCTGGAGAGAAAAGGTCTAAACTAGGCAGAGTATGCTTCAATATACGCTTGGAGATGTATTATTCTTTCTAATCTTTCATCATTTATTCTTCAAATTAGACAATGACACCCGTTGGCAGCCTGAGGTGGAGGGGAGAGATCATATGACATCCTGTTTAAAATCATTTTTTTTCTATTATTTTCTGCTAACCCATAAAAATGATTAATAAAGCTTGACATTTCAATCCTTCTTGCATTGCTAAATATTTCTGATAGAAAAATAATACAAAGCAAACTCTACCATTGCAGAATAAATCTGTTTATTATACATAATGAGGATGTTATTTCCTTTTATGCATTGATGTTCAATCAAATTTGAAAGGTTATCATCCTGTATATTAATTGAAAAATATGTTTCTTTCAATTCCTCTTTTGAAGACATAATAATAGTGCATTATTACTTACATTAATGTAACTTCCAGCAAAAGACTACTTTTAGGAGAAGAGAAAAATAGCAATAGCACTTAGACTTATATACCGCTTCGTAGTGCTTTACAGCCCTCTATAAGCGGTTTGCAGAGTCAGCATATTGCCCCCAACAAAATGGGTCCTCATTTTACCAACCTCGGAAGGATGGAAGATGGAGTCAATCTTGAGCTGATCAGGATTCTTAATTTAAATTGGAACATTAACAGTGAAAGAAACATATTCTGGTGATGCCAATGTTATACAGAGTCACTCTTCACAGCACATCTACACTTTGCATATTCATCATGCAGACTGGAGCATAAACATTTCATACACATAAATGCTTAGATATATGTGAAACAGTACAACACACAAACAACACAGACAGCACAAACTTCACTCTTGCACTAAAAAAGTAACAAAAAGAAGTACACTCACAGATAGAAAACTTGTTGCTGTTGTCTTTCCCTGGAAACAATTTAAATCCTCTAGATTTAAAATCTATGGCCTTTTTCACTAGTTAAGAAAACAAACAAAAGCACATATCAGATAAAGCAATCTAAAATGACTTCATTTCAATTGACAATTATTTTTAATCATGGAAATGCAAATTAAAAGTAATTTCTTTCCAATAGCATTGTGGACCCAAAAGATTTGAAAAGAATATACATTTTTACATAAAAGGCAAATATTTATAAAGTTTATATACAGTAACTACAAAAACAATATAGCAAAGGGAAAAACATATATTTTCTTGAAATGAATGTATATTGTGCCTTTTATGCAAAATATTAAAATTAACTTAAATATTTTCCCATGTGCCATATCTGTATTTGTGCATTTTCACTGTGCAGTTATGGAACTTGGAAAACTGAATTTAATTATGGGCACAATAGACTTGCCAATCCTTTTCTTATTTAATTTGTGTTTATTTCCCTTATTAATGGGGACCAACATTTTATCTTATTTTTTTCAAGAACTTTGGTGTGACATTTTATATCCATTATAGCATTCTAAAACACAAAGTTGATACTTCACCCATCCTGTAACACAATTTCACGTGCACTAAAAATTCTACCCATGAGGATATCTCGGAAGACCTTTTTACAATCATCAAATTATTTTCCAACAACAGTTCAATTAAAGAATCATACTCAATAAGAAAATATTATATAGACTTGTTTTCCCATCTCATTTAATTATAAAATTTTAAGTAATTTTATTATGTCGAGGAAGATAAAATTAAAACAGTGCCCACATTTGTGATGAATAGATGATCTTCTAGCAACCTATCAATACACAACCAGCCACTATATATAGTACCAAGAGATTCAATCACCAGGATAGCATACTATGATTTTAACCAAGTGAAAGAGTTTGATGATAAAGTGAAATAATATTGTTTGATAAACTACTGGATTATAACTTAATCACAGATGCAAATTAGCCAAATGTGAAAAATTGAACAGGGTGAAAAGCCATCTGAGGCCATGGTTACAATATATGGTGTTTATAATTAATCAGATAAAATGATTTTTCCATCATCTTTAATCTAACAACCATAGTCCTCTGCTTGTAACAACAGTCCCTATACTGTCCCTGCATTATTTTTCTATTACATACCGTAGTTACAATGATCTCATTTCTATAGAGCTATTCATATACAGAATGACCATATACAAAAGTGGATTAAGTATATTCATCTTTAGTATAACAACCATTTGATTTCTCCTGCTTCTACACAAATTCTAAAGATCCAGAAATCTGACATTTCCCCCCCTATGAATGCTTCAGAAAGAATGTTTACTGCCCATTCTGAACTGTATCTAGCACATCCTCACAAAATATTTCTAAATTTATTACTTTGTTCCCATCTCTCAAAGAAGTGCTGTGTTTCATTTTGAGATAAAAATATTTTAAGACAGATCAATTCTATATCCTTCAAAAAAAAAAGAGGGAAATCATAACTGCTTGCTTCTTTGCCCAACTGGCCTAGAAAGAATGCTAGATATATCCTAAATACTGCAGTCCAAGATACTAAATAATTTTATGGCTGTATCACTTCCAGATTTCATGTAGATTCTGATCAAGCACAATATACAGCTCCATCATAGTTTCTCACCATTTCCTACTACCAAACCTACTTTTTATAACATCTTTTCTGATAAAAATACCTAGGCATCTGGAATTTTCCATAATTATTTCCCATATGAGTTTGCCAATAAATGAAGTCTTTTAAGATGGATTTCTGGGCATTCACATTATCTGTATTATATTATTTAATAATCATGTTGGTAACATGGTTCTTTATTCTATTATTTAAATGGTTATAAAATATATATATTACTTAATTACTTGCTTTCAAATCATTTGCTGTATGTATTTAAGCTACATTTTGGGCAAATAATGAAATTCTGTGTTCATTTTTATTGTTGTTATTATATATTAGTGTACTACCTTAGGTGCAGTAGTGAATATAAACTAAAAGGGAAAAAGGAATCAGAATTCATGAAATAGAAGATAAATGATTGAATGTGCATAGAAGAGAGAGATGGAGGTCTGAAACAAGAGGTAGTTTTTTGTTTTGTATTCTTCCCATTTTTCTTTTCCTTTAACTACCCGGATCATGAACCTTTATCTCTCAAGGATCTAGGATTCCTAGATAATAATAATAAAAACCCAAAAAGTGATGTATGGCTTTATTTGACAAGAACTGAAGGGGATAGAGCAGAGGTCCCCAACCTTTTGGGCACCAGGGAATGGTTATGTGGAGAGAAGTTCTTCCGCAGACCAAAGGGGACATGGTTTTGTGTGCTGCCTGCATCCTGTGGATGGGGCTTTCCTTGTTTGTGCAGACCAGTTGCTGGCATGTCAGGGGTTGGAGACCCCTGGAATAAAGGATTTCTACAGGTAAAGCAGGAAGAGGAACATGGCCTTAATGACAATATTAAGAAGAGCCAAGAACTCTTGTTATGGATGTCAATCAAGGAAATCTCCTGAAAACAACAAAGATGAAGGCTGAATACAGAAAAGAAATAATTGAAAACAAATTTGTTAATTAGAAGAACAAGCTGCTGCATGATTAATACTGGAAGGTAAAAAAGTTGATTAAAAACCCATATGGAGTTGGTTAATATCAGAATTGTTAAAGAAAAAAACTGAATTCTTTATTTTAGTGGCTCAAGAACAAGCTCTGACAACTAACTGACAACTAGGCAAAATCTTACTGTAACTAACAACAGAAAATGTCTACTTTCTAATAAAAAGGATGAAACAATTGATCAGAAGCTGCTGCAAAATTTCACAAACTGACTATAAGCAGTCACAACTGAGATGCCAAAATTATTAACTGGAAACTTTGTCAGAAGTTTGAATTTGAATGTAGTAAAAACTACTAGAACCATCAAATTGAGTAGGTTTCGGAAAATGAGTGGTTTAAGATCTTAAGGGGCTTTAAGTTGTAAACAGACAGGAATCTTATTCATAACATGCCCGATATAACAGTGATTTAAAAAAAGAAAATCTGGTTCACTGATGTTGGTATTCTAGAAATGAGGAAAAACAATGGAAAAATTTGAAATATATGGACTTGTAGGTCAAAGTTGAATACTTATGGGAAAAAAATGTTGTTACACCAATCTTGATTGGAGTCATTAGAGGAAATACATAAAAGACTTCCTTGAAATCTGGAAATATTGAATTTATTAGATTTGAACACTCTAATTTTACAAAAAAGCACCTTGCTTTGAACTGCCTATATTCTTAGATGCTATCTTAATAATAGGGAATATGATGGCTCAGTGGTTAAAAACAATGTGCTTGTCAGCTGAAAAACTGACAGCCTGGGTACAAGTGCCCCATAACAGGACAAGCTCCTGTTATTTGCCTCAGCTCCTTCCCACCTAAAAGCATGCAAAGCATGCACATATGAATAAATAGGTACCACTTTGATGGGAAAGTAACTGTGTTCCACGTGCCTTGGCATATAGTCATGCTGTTCATATGACTATGGAAAGGATCTTCAGACAACACTGATCCTTCGGCTAAGAAATGGAAATGAGCACTGTCCATTAGAATTATAATAATAATAATAATAAAAGTTGGAAGGGACCTTGGAGGTCATCTAGTCCAACCCCCTGCTCAAGCAGGAAACCCTATACTATTTCAGACAAATGGCTGTCCAGTCTCTTCTTAAAAATTTCCAGTGTTGGAGCATTCACCGCTTCTGGAGGCAGGTTGTTCCACTGGTTAATTGTTCTAACTGTCAGGAAGTTTCTCTTTAGTTCTAGGTTGCTTCTCTCCTTGATTAGTTTCCATCCGTTGTTTCTTGTCCTGCCTTCAGGCGCTTTGGAAAATAGCTTCACTCTCTCTTCTTTGTGGCAGCCCCTGAGATACTGGAACACTGCTATCATGTCCCCCCTTGTCCTTCTTTTCATTAAACTACACATACCCAATTCCACCAGTCTTTCCTTATAAGCTTTAGCCTCCAGTCCCCTAATCATCTTTATTGCTCTTCTCTGTACTTTTTCTAGAGTCTCAACATCTTTTTTATATCGTGGTGGCCAAAACTGGATGCAGTATTCCAAGAGTGGCCTTACCAAGGCATTGTAAAGTAGTATTAATACTTCACATGATCTTGATTCTAACCCTCTTTTAATTCAGCCTAGCACTGTGTTGGCCTTTTTGGCAGCTGCAGCACACTGCTGGCTCATATTTAAGTGATTGTCCACTAGGACTCCGAGGTACCTCTCACAGTTAGTACTACTGAGCAAGGTACCCCCATACTATACCTGTACATTTGGTTTTTCTTGCCTACTGTAAATGTAGAACCTTGCTTTTTTCACCATTGAATTTCATTTTGTTAGATAGCGCCCAGTGTTCAAGTCTGTCCAGTATCTTAAGCCTGTCTTCTGGAGTGTTGGCTATTCCTGCCAGGTTGGTGTCGTCTGCAAATTTGATGAGTTCCCCATCTATCCCCTTGTCCAAGTCATTGATGAAGATGTTGAAGAGCACTGGGCCCAGAACAGAGCCCTGGGGCACCTCACTACACACTTCCCTCCATGTAGATGCAGTTCCTTTGAGGACCACACATTGAGTACGGCAAGTCAGCCAGCTACGGATCCATCTGGTGGTGATGCTGTCTAACCCACATTTTTCTATCTTACCAAGTAGTAGGTTAGGAGCTACTTGACTGGAGAGGACTTGACTGGAGAGGGGGAAACTTTTACCTTTAGGTCCTTTGTTAGTATTTGAATTATTAAGATTCCACCAGTTTTAGTCTATGAATCTAACAGTAGATTATCTACACATAATAGTAATAATAATAAACACCATTCAACAACAACATCTGCTTATCCCAGGTCTTTAAGACAGACTAAGTAGATGGATAAAAATGCCAAATCCAGTCTAAAATCTGGCTGGCTGTGTGATCAATCATAATTAAATAATAATAATAATAGAAGTAGAACAGTTATAGCAAAAGAAAGCATAATAGCACCAATAGTAATAGGCATCTTGGATGCAGTCCTAGAGCACTGCATGAACACTGTCAACATTGATTAAATCACCATCAGTCAATTGCAAAAGGCAGCTTTACTTGGAACAGCTTACATATTGCAATGATACTTTTAATATTATTAAAAAGCAATGTCTGCCAATCCTTTGGAAAAGACTTGAAATGTGGATAAAAAGCTAAGTGTGATTTCTCTGCATATTTCCAACAATTCTTATTCTTTTTTTCCCTTTTCTCTTACATAGTGTCCAGTATTTATCATTCTCATTCAATTAACATTTTCTTGGCTGCTAAATCATATTGGCTATTTTGGAGATTTATTAAATTTATTTGTGGGATTTATTCCATCTGCCCACTCTGCTCATTTCTACATCTCATACCTGCATATTACAATTTATCTGAAATAGAAGATATTGTAACAGTCTGTTAAAACAATAAACCAATTCCCCTTTAAAAAAAAAGTTTTAGCTAAAAAGATTTGCAATAAAAATTGAACAACTTCTCAAACTTTCAAACAAATCATTAAGCATCTGACTTAGATACTCTTATTTAAATATAAACCCCTGCAAGATTTGATGACAATTCCAATATGTTGAAACTGGCTACATACAATATCTCCTACATTGAAATCATTGTGATTTTCTTAATATTTATTTATTTATTTATTTATTTTCAAATATTTATATGCCGCCCAATCCCAAAGGACTCAGGGCGGCGTACAAAGTTAAAACAATCATAAAACAATAAAATAATACAGTCATACCGCGAGTCCAATCATATCCCGGCCCCCCGGGGACATCAGCCCCAGGCCTGCCGGAACAGGAGAGTTTTAACGGCTTTCTTAAAGGCCGGCAGGGTGGGAGTAGTTCAAACCTTGGGGGGAAGTTGATTCCACCAGGTCGGAGCCACCACAGAAAAGGCCCTTCCCCGAGGGCCCGCCAGCTGACATTGTCTGGCCGACGGGACCTGAAGGAGGCCCAATCTATGGGACCTCTGGGAGCTGTGTGGCAGAATGCGGTCCTGTAAGTAACCTGGCCCTATGCCATGAAGGGCTTTGAAGGTGATAACCAACACCTTGAATTGCGTCCGGAGACCCACAGGAAGCCAGTGCAGCTCGCGGAGGATAGGTGACACATGGGCGTACCTTGGCGCGCCCACAATCGCTCTCGCGGCTGCGTTCTGAACCAACTGCAGCCTCCGAACGCCCTTCAAGGGTAGCCCCATGTAGAGCGCGTTACAGTAATCCAGTCTTGAGGTGACAAGGGCATGAGTGACTGTGAGTAAAGCCTCCCGGTCCAAATAAGGCCGCAACTGGTGCACTAGGCGAACCTGTGCAAAGGTCCCCCTGGCCACAGCCGATAGATGTTGTTCCAGATTTAGCTGTGAGTCCAGGAGGACACCCAAGTTGCGTGCCTGCACTGAGGGAGGTAAATTTGCCCCCCCCAGGACTAAAGATGGACCATCCAGTTGGCCTTTGGGAGGCAAGACCCAGAGCCACTCGGTCTTGTCAGGGTTGAGTCTAAGCCTGTTCACCCCCATCCAGACCCTCACATCTTCCAGGCACCGGCACATCACGTCGACTGCTTCACTGAAAGGACACGGGGTGGAGATATATAATTGGGTATCATCCGCGTACTGATGATACCTCACCCCGTGTCGCCGAATGATCTCACCCAGCGGTTTCATGTAGATGTTAAAAAGGAGGGGGGACAGGACCGAGCCCTGAGGCACCCCATGATCGAGGCACCTAGGGGTCGATCTCTGTCTGCCCGCCAACACCGAGTGCAACCTGTCAGAGAGGTAGGAGGAGAACCACCGCAATACGGTGCCGCCCACCCCCTCTCCGAGACGACGCACGGCCTTGTCCACTTCATCAGGGGTCACAGGCTCAAACTCGCTCCAGATAACATGACTAAGACCAGCCCCTAAGACAAAGTTGGTGTAAATGAATTTGGATGTATTAACTTATATTGGATAAATGTCCTTCTCGTCACAGCTACTACTGGCTCTTTGAGCAGGAGCCATGAATCTTAAAAGTTGCCTAAATATTACCCCAATTCTGTCTGGGGTAGTAAACTAATAGCAACAATGCTTATATTTATGTACTGCTTTAAAGTACTTTATAACCCTCCCTAATTGTTTTACAGAATCAGCATATTGTCCCAACAGTCTGGGTCCTCATTTTACCAACCTCAGAAGGATGGAAGGCTGAATCAACTTTAGCAAATGAGAATCACTAGAGTATGGTAGAATTCAACACTTTTCTAAAACCTTCTTTGCTGATAAAGCTAGATTAGGATTCTTTATTGATAGAGAACCTATTGCCCTCCTTGTAACAAGAGAGACTCTTTGTTCATTTAACTGAAATCTAAATATTTGTATTGTATGATTTAAGCTTCTTTAAGTCTTATCAGAAATAGTATCTGTAGCACCAATTTATAGCATTATCATGATATTATTATGGAAATATAACATAATGTCAGGCTGACAGCTCAGATACACTACACATTGGTAGTAAATACCTGCATAGGTAATTTTACTTATTGCTTCTGTGTGAAGCCATCTCAACCAACCAACATCAGACAGCACCAGCAGAGAAATGATACATTGTCCTACATAGCAACGATCTTTGGACAACTGAGTTTGCTAAACTTCATTTTAATATTTTTTTGCCTAAGGCTTCATATAGAGGATATTGTCTCTCAAAGTTAAGTATTTTTCAGTTCAGTTTCAGTGGAAGACATTTAAACTGGTTCTTGTCTTTCCTGCTAAAATCAAAGGAAGTTAATTTGAAAAACAATTACTTTCAAAATGTAGTGTATTAAATGGGAATGAAAAATAACCTCTGAAAAATGCAGCGATAATCATTCTTTTTTCCCCCTATTGCTCTTGCTGTGAAAATGCATCTGGCTTTGGAGAGAAATGGTCAGATTTAAGTAGACATGTATTCAAGAATGTACTTTATCCTTGGTCCTCCTCTAATGTATTATTTTTCAATCTGCTCATTTAATATGTATTGTGCAGGTATTGTGAGAAAATAGATTCCGAAGTAGTAAGATTGTGGATGCTGCTGAACGTAGCTCAGCCAAAAGTAATATTAGTTGCATATATTGTGACCCGATAATAAATGGGATTTTCAAAAGTCACATTGATGTGACTTGAGTTTCTCTGGAATATAAATATATTCCTATACCAGTAAAATGCTGTATTTTACACACAAACACACACATATACAGTGAGCGAGAGAGAGAAGGAGAGAGGGAGAGAGAGAGGGGAGAGAGAGAGAGAGAGAGAGAGAGAGAGAGGGAGAGAGAGAGAACAGATTAAGGCCTATCAACTAAGGATAAATTATCTAGTATTCTTGCGTGAAATATTTAGAATGCAATAAACTTCATATTAAACCGCAACTCATTAAAATGATATTGTATGAGGACTAATTTTTGCATCACTTCTGAAGAAAACAGTATGGGAAGAATGAAATATAGCGATTCTTACATGATAGTAAGAAACTTATGGAGGCAGAGTCACTAGTTCTATCAGAAAATTTACTGTCAGTAAACCTACCTGTAAAACTGGTAATATGATTCCAGGAAAAAAGAAAAACAACACTACACAATAATTCATAATTAGCTATTCTGTTCAAGAGTTTTGATTTGGTTTTACATTTAAAAGCCTGAAGTGTGGGCTTTTTATGGTTTCCGGCACCCATATTTTTCTACCAAATGTATGCCAAATGCCATTATGTATAAAATATATTTCAATCAATGCACTAAATTAGGATGGTGAAGTTTTGTGAAGTTTTGAGGGCCTGTTTCCCTTTGAAAAAAGTTCAGATAATATACCTCTCAAGGCTGCTTCTCAAAGCAATCTAGTTCTCTTCTAAGAAATAATAAATACCTCTGATTTTGAGCATATCACAGTCTTCTCCTTCATGCCCAGATTGTGGGAGAACACTAGAGGAATTTCTTTCAGCAAGAAAAGGCAAGATGTCCAGTACACTGATTTAAGGATTTTCCAACCGGACCACTTCAGAAACCACTGGAATTCTCCAGAATCCACATGGTCAAAGTGCTAGCCTAGAACCCAGGAGATTGTGAAATCCAGTACTGCCTTAAGCCTGCATTAAGTTCTACTTTCACCTTAGACATGAAGGCTGGGTTGGTGACCATGGGCCAGTCAACCCAAGGTCAACTCTCAGCTCAACACACTCTCAAGGCTGTTGTAGAGAAAATAGGAGGAAGAGAGAGTATTAGGTATGCTCACTACCTTGAGTTATTTATAAAAACAATACAGGTAGGATAAAAATATCTTTTTAAAAAATCAATGACAGGCACTTTTGGCATTTGCTAACGATGTTTCATACTGGATGTTAGCATGGCATACTGTTGGGAACCATGAACCTACACAGTTTAGAGGCTTAATAGCCAGCACTGGGGAAAACTTGGTGAAGCTTTTTCTTGCAATTGTGACCTGAAGCATTTCAAGGCCATCCAAGTTGTTTCATCAAGGTGAATCAAAACGCCTCTTTACTTCAGCACAGTGAATCATGTTACCTAAATGACACTGATCTCTTCATCAGCTGAACTAAGTTTGTCTGCACATGCCTACTTTATATCCATCTGTTTGTTATCATTGTGGGCTTTAGAGATTAGAACATGATATATGGTATCCTCAAAGTGACCATGTTATATGTCTTTATTGTTAAATGTAAATATGAAGTCTTGCAATCAGATCAGCAGTAACAATCCCAGTAAAATTTAAAGGCATGTTTCAGTTTGCAAAAACAGTATTCTCAAGTCAGCAGCTGGCAGTTAGCAAAATACCCTTTTTTGAAGTGCAACAGACATCAAGTCTTTATAAGATGCTGAAGGAAGCAAATACAATAATATTATTTATGAAATGCTTTTGAAATACTTTCCTTAAATGTCCCTATATACTTATTTATTCATTTATTTATTGCAAAGCAGCAACAGGTTTTTCTAAAAACTGTGAAACTAACTTGCTTTGATCTAAAGCAATGGAGTAGAAAATATATTTTCTCGTATAGTACGCTGTATTGGATCAAGTATTTTTAGCATGGGATATTTATAACTGTTTGCTTTTAGAGATGCAATTGAGAATTGACGTTGTTCTACAATTGTCTTATCTTATAATTATCAATATTAATATAGTGCAATAGCTATTTATAAAGAAAAAAAATAAACAAACATCATATTGTCTAGTGGACTATGATCCCTGTCCTTGAAATTTACCACGGTATCGAGAATTGTGAAATATCAAACACAGGGTGGAAGGGAAAAATATATATATTAAAATAGGGAATACATTGCTGTAAGGGTTTGTCAATAGATTTTATTTACAAACCTTTAAATAATATTTTATTTGACAGAGACCAATGTAGAAGATTTTTGACAAATCTGACCATTTTTTCTTAAATTCACATTTAATGATATCTATTACTAGTACTTTGTTTTTAAAGAAGTTTTGTTTTTTATATTATTATGAAAAATATTTATATTTTTGTGTATATATGTTTATATGGAGACAGTGAAGTTATAAAAAGAGGAAAGAAAGGAAAAGTAAGTTGTAGTGTATTAGAGAGACCATCTCATCTTCTGCATCACAAAATGTGAATGAAAAAATTAGAATGTTAGAACTAGTGAATATCTTATTTGTAGAATGTTGGATACCTTTATTACATGAAACAAGGAATTAGAAATGGCTTTTCCAATTAGGAATATTTTTATAAATAAATCTGAGTATTTAAAGTTACTCAATTGACTATGAAATGAAATAAAAGGAACTGGATAAGTTTTGCAATTTATTGGCAAAAGATAACTAAATTCTCTACTTTAGAGAACGGATAATAATTAGACTTTTTGAATTCAATGCAAGCTATGTTTGATCAAATTAAAATGAACACATATTTCTTAGTTATGAAATTTGAAAGAATACTCCCAAATAACAATATATTCACAGATCTACCATCAACCCACAACAATTCAAACAGAAACCTTAAATGCAAACAGAAACTTTAAATGCAAACAGAAACTTTAAATGCAAACAGAAACTTTTTTCTTTAAAAAAAATGTCATTTTATTTAGTGCAATGTGTTTGATTAGTAAATATAATATGGAACTGTTCTTGGGCACTTCTCCAAAATCAGAAGTATATGAATGGATAACTGAGCAGCCATGCTAAAAAGATTTTATGGATATTTGAGGCTTATGCTTAAGCTCTTAAGAAACCTTGGAAAAAATTTTTTTATTATTATTATTTTGCAGGGGGAATAGGCATAAACAAGCAGAGTTGGGAAGTAAACTGATTCCTTTGGGTGCAGATAATAATTGGGAAAATAAGAGATGGCTAATAAATATATCATTATTCGTACATGCTTGAGTTTAGAAATAAGGGCACTGAAACATGCACATAGCTCTTGGTTTTATGTGTACATTTGAGCCTTCACTATAAATAAATACAAAAAGAAAGTAACTTAAAATCAATAATGAAAAGTTATAGCATAAATCAGACTAATAATAATAATAATACTTCAGACTCCATAAGACCAAGCCTTAAGAACTAATATATACAAAGCCAGAATTGAAAAGAGAGCAACAGACAGCAAATGCTATCTCTGAAAGAAGGTGAAGAAACAGTGTACCACCTAGTTAGCTGTTGCAAGAAGATTAAACAGATTAATTACAAACAATGTCATGAAAAAGTAGAATAGTGTATTAGAAGATTTGCAAGTAATACCATTTGTCTGCACATAAGCCCTGGTTGGACTGCCAAATAGATAAAATAATAGAAAATGAAGATACTGTAGGGACTTTAGAATTCCAATAGACAAGTACTGCCACATAATAACTGAGACTTAACAATTGTCAATAAGACAGAGAAAAAAAGTCTGGATAGTGGATATGGCAGTTCATGAAGACAACAGAATAGAAGAGAAAATATGGGATAAAATCACAAAATACAAAGACTTGAAAATAAAAATAAAACAACTGTGGCAAAAGAAAGCGACAGTAGTACCAATAATTGTAGGCACTTTGGGTATAATTCCAAAACAACACTTGAATACCATTGGCACTGACAAAATCACATTCAATCAATTGCAAAAGGCAGCTTTATTTGGAGAAACCTATATCCCATAACAATACCTTTAATATTACAAAAAAAAAATGCCTATCCCAAGTCCTTGGAAATGATCTGATAGGTAGATAAAAATGCCAAATCCAGCCTAAATTTCAGGCTGTCTGACCAACCATGTAATAATTTTCATATATCACCTATTACTACACAAATTTCACGACACAGACGATTGAGAGGTATTCTGCAAGGATCTTCTTTAGCAGGGACTTTTACCTTTTTCATTGGTGCACTGAAAGTCTGGAATGCTCTCCCCATCAATCCTTGTCATCTACTGCTACAAGCTTTATATTTGTTAGTTTGCTTGCTCAAATGTATGCTCTAGTCTATTTCTTCATTGTATTCAGTGCAACCTCCAACAATAAAATCACAAAGTAAATGTGGAATTTCAAGGCATTAAAAGAACCCATAAAGCCTTAAAATATGTTTATTACAATTCTAACCCTGTTTGAATCCAGTTTACATACCAGTGAAAAGTGGTTTCCATTTTGAGTATATTTATTCCTTTTAGTGAATGATTTTCTGTCTGTGGGCATTTTAAGATTGGACAGCTTTATTTGCTGGTGTTTTATTTGTGTCTTTAAATTATCCATTTTTCACTGTGTTTATTGGTATCTTGAGCATTTTTCTAATGTATAAGGTTTAAACTCAAATTATCTTGAAAAATATTTGATGTTTTAGCCCTAAAAGGTAAACCAGATTAAGAATCAACTCTACAGGAAGACTCAGACTATACTTTATTGAGATATGCTGCAATACTCTCCATTATACCCCAATAAGTCAGGAAGAACCAGACTGAGATTCTTACTAATACTATCTCCTTTCCAAGACTTAAGAATGTTTTTGAATTTTTGGTTGCATAACAGTTTCTGAATATTTACTTTAAAGCTATTTCTATTACTTTCTCCATGATGAGTCAGATTATAGCTATATTTAATTGGTCTATCTTTTAATAGGCAGAAATTAATAAACAGTACGGGGGTTAGATGTGCATTTAAATTTAGAAATCAATGTGGCACATATCTCGTAAAATTTCCACGTTAGTAATAATTTCATTACTGAAAAGTCTATATCTATTCCAAAGCACAAAGGAAGCAACAACAAAACAGATAAAACACGAGTCACATTGTCACAATGCACATGACTTTGATTCTCCTGCTCAGGTTGGATGGAAGTACAAAAGTGATTTTTGCATTGAAAATACTGTGAAGCAAGTTTATCATTTAACAATCCTTCCCCAATATGGACACTTATGAAAATATTTATGAAGTCACAAATGTATGGAATATTAGCATACAGTACATTAGTGTTAATAAAACACAAAATGTATACAATTTGAACCATTTTCATTTTAAGTGAATACTAATTCACTATTAATACTGTTTATTATATATACATATATATACACATATATATATATACATATAAATACATATACATGTGTGTGTGTGTTTAAACATCCCTACAGGTATCTAAGTAACTATCTGCAGCCTTTCTTCACCAAAATTGGTCACAAAGAGGACTTTTAATATTTTCTTTTCAATCAAAGCAAATCAATTTTAACAATACATTTATTCCTGTTGGGAAATGCTTATAACTTATGGTGTTTTCTAAATTTTATTTAAGCACTTTTTTGGTTTTCAAAGAATCTTGGCAAAATGCTAAAATTAGATAACCTATTGAAAGTCAATTTACTGAATACAGTGTATCTATATCTCATTGTCTTTAGCCATTGTCATTTGTACCCTCAAGTTGGCCCCAAAAATGCACTATACTAAAACTATTTTGGAACCAACAACCGTCTGGTGACTTAAAGAACAAATTAAAAAAATACCCATTACATTTGTGAAATTGAAATTTTCATGATCAGACCAATTTTATTTGCAAAGTTGCATTATTCCTGCAGTTGTGTGGTTGTAATTTCAGGCCCTGCCTGCCAGCTTCCCACAAGCAAAATCAATGGAGAGCCCAACAGGAAGACAGAATTTGTCCCCTCTTCTCTGCTTTTTCTGTCTACCCATGGTATTTCTATTTACCTTATTAGGTAAGTGAATTTTAAATTGTTATTGAAGTTCATTTGCCACTACATTTTTTTTTCTTTTAAGATACACACTTCCCATAGATTTGGTTTCTTTGTTTATAAAATGTATTGGCCACCCATCTTACCATGTGGCTTACAGTTACATCTTAGTTAAAACAAAAATGTTGAAATCAAACCTTAAAACAACAACACATGGGGAGGATTGGGGTGAAGTGGAGGGGAAATAGATCTGTTATTATTCAATCAACCACCTCCATTGCACTGATGCTCCACTGAGGCCCCAAGCCAACTGGCATAGCCACGTCTTTACGTCCTTATAAAAAGATTGGAGGGTTGGGGCCAACCTCATATTGGGACACAACATGAGATGATCATTGGACCATCTAGCATTGGGGTCAAAAGAGTTTCCTCGAACTGTGAGATGGGCAGCAAATAAATTTAATAAAAAAGAAATAAATAATAAGATCAACATAAAATGTAATGTTTATTCTGGTCATATCAAACTGCACTATCATTGTCTCAAAGGACAATCCAACCCTTGGTCACAGGTTTGTCATGCATTCTATAAACTCCAAAATATATTCTACTCAGTTCAAATTCATATTCTATGCCTAATATTTCTTTCAGTTCATATTCTACTTCTAGGTAAATTGTGTCAATCTTCCAGGTAAATCAGATAGGAAACACAACTAAATGTGTTAAATGTACTTTATTGTAAGGCTACATTGAACAAATCTTGCAATTCTGAAAGTACAAAACTTTCTTCCACAATTTGTAACTGCTTGATCGATTAGGGCAAGTCCTTTCTGTTTCTTTCTCTGATCATTAAGTTACTGGAAGCTTCTGTCTGTCTTCTCCAGTTTTTTCTTAGACAGCATCTCTTCCTCCCATTCCCCAAGAGCACTCCTAAATTCCGCTATATCTAAGATGGGATTCTACACTTAGGTGTAAAACAGGGCTGAACAACCATAGATTGCAGAGATCAATCTCCCAAACCCATTTTGTTTTCCTTAATATTGATGAAAGAAAAATTATCTGGGGAGATATCACCCAAATGTGACTGATATTGGTGGCATGGTTTCTTTCCAAATTTCAAAGGGAAAGAAAAGGTAGAGGTGTGCTAAACTTAAAAAGTGCAAAAAAAGTGCAAAAAAGTGCAAAAAAAAGTGGAAAAGGATCCCTGCTTTATTGCATCTGGGTAAAAAAAATTACTTGCCACTGCCATCATTCTGAATTCTGCAGCCTTCCTGTCACACAAAAGCACACAAAAAAATGATGGCTAATCACTCCTGTTGTCTTGCCACTGTGTTCCCACAATTGTCTATTTAAATAACACGCCATTTAGATCACAGTTCATATTATTTACATACTGGTGAGTTTAGAAGTTACAAATTGTTTGTGATTTTGTCAATAATGTAATGTAATCAATAAAATGATTTAGCCATAGGTTGTGGGCTATGTCATGACACAACAAGAAAGAAATGGGTTTGTGAGGAAAGGAGGTCAAGGAAAATTAGGATAAAGAATAGAAACAGCATAACAAGATAAGCAGAAGCACAATTTTGAAAAGCAACAATGTGGTCCTTCAGTTAAATCAGAATTTTTCCCAGTTATTTCTTCTGCAATAATATCAGAACTAGAGAAGAACTGCAATAATTTTAAACTGCTTCACTCACATAAATGCCTAGCTTTCTAAGGTAGCCTATCTTTTTTTTTTAAAAAAAAATGATTTTTTTCCCTTTCCATTAGCATGTAATACTGAGGCCATATAATGATTTCTGATATTAAAAATGTAAATATCTGTCATGTAGAAGCAAATCAGTCTATCATTAGCAGTAACATCAGATCAATAATAAAGAAATTGACTATTTTGCTTGCCATCTTATCCTTGAGCTAACCTATGTTACAATCAACAAATTTGTATATAGGGGAAACAATTAATCCATTTTATTTATTTAATAAATATTTAATAAAATTGTACCACAATTCCAGAAGTGACATTAAGTCTTGGTTTTGTTGAAACAACTTTATTGAAACAAGTTAGGAACAAGTCAAATTCAATCCTGCAGCAAAACTGCTAGTAACATATTTGACCAATGCTTTATTATAATTAATTATCCTTCTTGTTTTGCACATTTATGAATTTGAGTAAGACAAAGCATAAGCTAGGAAACTGCAAACTAACTAATACCTTCCATATTACAGTAATTGACATACTCCGTATTTTCAAACGATCCTAATGGAAATTTATTGATTGACCAACCTTATACAATATTAAACTTAAGCCAAAAAGAAGCAAACTCTATTCCCATTTTTTTTAGTACGTGGAATTGTACCTATTTTTATTTCACAATTATGACAATATAAAATGTTATTCTTAGAGATGAAGTCTCCCAGAATAGTTACATGGTCATATACAAGCTATTTTGAACTGTCTGGCAAAGAGGCCTGCATTTTCCATTACATTTTAATTGGATCTATTTTTATTTTACTAGTTGTAAGCTGTTCATTTTTAAAATGCCACTCTATTTATTTTAACTGTTACTGCAATTTGATTTTCTATTAAAAGCAACTATTAAAATTTCTATAATGAATAAGTAATAAGTGGAAACAAATATATTTTACATTAATATACTTAGCCACAAACTAAATAAGATTTAATTAGTTCCTGTTTTCAATTAGGGCAACTTACAGCTTTAAATAAGATGTTACAAGATTGTACAATTACACACACAGAGACATTTGTGTGTGCACGTGTGTGTAATGTGTGTGCGCACATACACACGTGTATATATATTCTTGGATCATATTTGTTATGTTTGAATTATTGTTGTTATTATTATTATTGATCACTGCACAGTCAGCCAGATGTTCAGACTGGGCTTGGCATCAAGTCCTTACCAAGGATAGGCAGATGTGGATGTTTGAAGGTATTACAGATATTGTTGCAGGATGGAAGCTGTTCGCAGTAAAGCCGCCTTTTGCAATTGACTGATGGCAAATTTGTTAATGCCAATGGTGTTCAAGTAGTACTCTAGTTATTGTTGTTGCTGTTGATGTTTTTGTTGTTATTATTATTATTATTATTATTATTATTTTGCTGATGCTTATACATAAATGCACCATGTTATGATAGAGGAGGCCATTATTAATGGAAATAGATGAAAGATGGATGAGAATCACTTGAAAACAAACCATGCAGGAATAAATTGATTCTCATGGTTGGGAAAGAAAAAAGAATGGAAACAGGTAATTGATGCCATAGAGATAGAAATGTTTCAGTTGCCCTCAAAGTATGAGACATGCCATGGAATTTATATATGTATATTTCCTATTCATCACCAAGATACAAATTAATCTGCATTTTGTTGACTCAGCCTTCCATCCTTCTGAGATCACTAAAATGAGGACCAAGATTGTTGGGGACAATATGCAAATAATACTTACATAGTAAGCTGCCCAGAGTGCTGTTCAGATAGTTCTTGACTTACAAAAGTTTGTTTAGTGACCGTTCAAAGTTACAACGGCACTGAAAAATGTGACTTATGACCATTTTTCATAGTTATGACCTTTGCAACATCCCCACGATCGTGTGATCAAAATGCAAATGCTTGGCAACTGGTTCATATTTATGACCTTTGCTGTGTCCCAGGATCATGTGGTCACTTTTTGCAACCTTGCAATGGGGAAGCCAGACTTGCTTAACAACCAGGTTGCTAACTTATCAGCTGCAGTGATTCACTTAACAATTGTGTCAAGAAAAGTCGTACAATGGGGCAAAACTCACTTAAAAATGTCTCACTTAACTGAAATGTTGGGCTTAATTGTGGTCATAAGTCAAGGACTACCTGTAAAACACTGATGGGGTGGTATATAAATTTAAATGCTATTGCTAAATGCTATTAATCTTAGTTTTCAGGACTAAAGTATGCTGCGCTTGCTAAATTCTGTGGCTAAACATAGTAATCACTCATTTCTATGAGAAGTCTTGCATATCCTGCACTTTTCAGATCGTAATGCTGATCTTCTCCCCCACCCTTTACTTTCCAACGGAACCCTCTCCTGCCCTCTCATTAATGGAATCAGGGAAATAAATGTAAATATATAAATATATAGTGTCATTCGGCACTGCTATTGCTGATGACTAAATGGACACAAGTAAAATAACGTCCAATACCTCTATGTGTAACAACTGCAAGCGATTTAGCTCTTTCTATCTGCTCAGCATTTCTTGGCCGTCTTCTTGTAATTTGCGTATTTGCTGATTGAAGGGAGAGCGTGTTCTTGAAAGTGGTCAGCTCCAGATCTGAGTTTCCAAGATTCACGGCTTGCCCTCGCTGCTCTTCGGAAACTCTATGGCTGGTGACAGTAGTAAGACTGGATACAGTAACATCAGCAGATGTGCTAGCAAAGGTATTATCACCACCGGTAGCCGCAATATGTTCCTCTAACTCACCAGTGAAGTCAGTTTGGGTCAAAGTGGAAGAAGAACCTGTGGGATACACAGTAGCACTAGATGCTAACTTTTTTTTCTTTGGAATGGTGTATATATTGTTTTTTTTTTCTTTCTCTTGATCAAGTTAATCAAATAAAATTGCCCTGTCTTTACAACATTTAAGATAACTTAGCAACTCAGTGGCTGTCAATTTCAAATAAAATCTGCCATACTCAGAGAACATATGTACATATCAACAAACATCATAGACCTACTATCATAGCATTCCAAGTGTAAGCCAAATGGAAAAGGTGTCAAGAATACAATGCAGAACTGAGTAGCAGAACTAGCAGGTTGTAAATAAGTTGATTTTTTATCTTTTTTTTTAATTGTTCACTGATGAGACTATCTGAGGATGGCATGTTTTACTGGAAGCTGTGAAATAGACAGGGGGAAAAAAAAACATGTAACGTATAGAGACCAGAAATAATTAACCACAGTGGCAGCATTTCAATAGCATTTAAACTATTACACTGGGATCTCTGCATGGTGCAATGGTTAAAATGCTGGATTAAAATTGGAGAGAACTACCATTCTCAGCTATAGAAGCTCAGTAGTTGACTTCAGGCCAGTTTTACTTGCTAAAGTTTCTTGTTGTGGGGGAAAAGTGGAGAAATAAGTTAAAGGAAATAAGGTATAAAAATAAGATCTTTGAATGGAGCTCACATCCTGCTACATATATCTCCACGAAAATACACATACACGCCCATGACAATAATACAGAAGTAGTTTTACACTGCCCCTCTCAAAAGATGTTTTCCAAGTTGCCTATTAAATCCACTGCCCTAGTTTTGGTTTTCACCCTGCTTAACTTTTCCAAGAATATCCACGGTCAGTAAAGTGGTACTACCTATCGTCACTCATCCACCATGCAATACTTCTGCAGAATTGTTCTTATATCCAAAAAATATGGAATAATTTTCTTTCTGACAAAGATATTTAAAAACTATTGATAAAAACTCCATGCAACTGCATAGAGATTATAAGCCACAAGAATGTGTCATTTGTCTCAACGGTGCATGCCTAGAAATTGTACATGGCAATCAAAGGGTTACTTATATGTGGACAAATTTTAAAACCTGTATGCAAGAGAGGAGAAAACAGAATCTTAATTGAATTGTTCTTTCCATGAGGGAAAAGCTATTTGCTTGTTTTAAGCTACTGGTTTTAAGTGAATTCACCTCTGCTTCAAATTATCAGGTAGAAAAGTAAAAGGAGGCATTTAAATCAAATAGACATTACGTGTATAATATGTATTTAGACAAGAAATAGATCTAAGAAATATCCAACCCTTCTTACAATATTTGCACAATGGAAGTGTAAAAGGGAATATTACGCTTTAGAAGCTATCAGCAGGAATCTCTCATATCAATATTCTAGCATCACCTTCAGAGGTCTTCTTCAACCAAATTAAATTACTATTAGGATCACTCACTTCTGAAAATAGAACTTTACAAAATACAATAGGTTCAGAAAAGAAAGATGGACACTGAAAAAAAAGTAGAAATCTTTCTGAAAGTTATCTAAGATATTAATTGTGCCATACAGATTTTGGTTTGCTAAAGATTAGAAAGCATTATATGTTATTATTTGAAGGAAATCTATTTTTTACAGTATGCCCACTGTGAGAGTGTTTTACATAAATAAAAATATTATAAATTTTAAAGATGAATAAATAAGATGGCACATTACTAAAATCTAAGTTTCTTTATGATGAGTAAGTGCTCTTCTTCTATCTACAATCTTTATCCATATTGTGATAATATTCATATATTTCAGTAGCCAAACCTCTATTGGAAATATAGAGTACCCATCCATCATCCCATCCATCCATCTTCCCTCCCTCCCTCGCTCCCTCTCTCCCTTCCTTCATCTCTTATCTTTCAATCTTCTGCTTTAAAACAATTGTTTCCTCTACTGTATTCTTAGCCAATCTAAACCTACTCTCCTATTTAAAAATAAATGGTTTGGAGTAAAAATAAACTCACCTTCCTTTCCAATAAACACAGTGTGTAGACATTGGCATCACTAGCCTTGTTAGCTTCCATTCTGTCTTGAAATATTGAAGGTGTGGTTGATATGCTACACTTTTATTTCAGTTTCTTTATTTAAACTTCCTGATTTGAAACAATAGCCAAGCATGACTGAGGAACGTCAAAACTTCAATATACACAAATGGCAAATGTCATTGAGATATTGATCCCCATCTTGTGATCTCATCTTATTGCTGCTATTCAGACTAGAGATGAGAACATAAATACATTTCTATACCCAAAATGTAGCAGCAAGGCTTTCCATGAAATCTGATATTCCAAGATTTCTGGTGACTATATTTCTATATCCTTCTATGTTTCCTTTCATTTCCTTTACGTTCCTTTCCTTTTCTTTATTTTACATTCATTATATAATTATATAATGAATCACACATAAAGACTTACAATGTCCTTCATGCTCAAATGGCAAATTCTGAAATTTTATAAACAATGCTTACAGAAATATTTTATATGATATAAATATCCAGTAGGAATCCAATTTTTCTTTAGCCTTATATCTTAGCCTTACTCCAATAACCACTGAGCCAAAGAAGTTCCCTTTCTCTGCTACACTTCTAATTTTCTGCACGAAAAAAGCAAACTGTTTAAAAATTACTATTAAATTATTATTACCAAATTACTGTTACTATTTGATACAGATAAAACAACCTACAAAAACTAATTTCTCTAATGACAGTTAAATAACTTAACATATTGTGTGTACAATAGTACATCTATTGCAATTTTCCATTGTCATAAAATGTTAAAATTAGACCTTTTTCTCATTAAAAATATTCAGTTTATGCAAATCTTTCTCTAAAAAGATATCTTCAACTTTGCAGCAAGTACACTATGTCCCACAAAAAGTTTTAAGTATAGCATTTAATAAATCCATTATTTCTTTGATCTGCATTTCCAGAGCTGAATGCAGCTTGTCACTCTGGCAGTGCTAAAATGAGTAGATTGTCAATGATTTGGCAGGTCATAATTGTATAATTGTGTTATTCTTGGTCAAAGAGGTTTTTTTTTCCCCTTGGAACTATGCAATGTTATTCAGGCTGACAACAGTTTAAAGGACAAGACCTTTCATTTTAGCCGTTATATGACCTTCTTAATTGTAGATACTTCAGGTTGTAAAAATTCATGGTTTCAATCAGTTCATTCAGTAAACTACATGTATTCAGTTACAATTATCATATGCTGTATGACATCAAAATTATGGAAAGAGAAGGAAGGAAAGAGAAATAACTAGAAATGTTGGTGAATAAGACGATGACAAATTAAAGTAATGACAGAAAGGGTGGAAGAGAAAACCTAGAATAATTTTTTGAAGAATCACATTCTAATAAAACAAGAGAAGTCACCATCCCATCAAAACTCCATCAGAATGTCACATAGAACTCACCTTCCCTTAAGCTCACAAAGTAGAAAGATATAGATGTTACAGGTTTTCAATATTCAAACTGTTTCTTTCTCAAACACACAAAACACACACCCTTGGAAGGGAGGGGGAATTTTTAAGAATCATGCAAATACTAGCATCTCTTTCACTCACAAAGCAATGATATTTGAGCAATTAATTAAACCACAATTCCAACTGGCTATTACATTCAGATAACTGAACTCTGATTTAACAACTGCTCTACTGAAACCATTGCAAATGTCACAAAAACACTTTGCCTTGATAAAGTCAAAGAAATTAGATTTTTGAAGAACTGCTCTCATGACTTAACTAGTAAAACTATTCTTTCTGTTTGGCTATGTTCATAAAAATATGTGGTAAGCACACAATATGTACTATTTTTGTCTGCTAAAAATATGATTGTGATATTTGAGTGTCCCTGTCAAGGTTCCGACTAATGAAACACTTCAAAAAACTTACAGGCATTGTTTATCCTAAAGGCCTTTATTACAGTGTAATAGAGTGTCGGGACAACATAGATGGATGCCAAAATCTGAATTTCCTTTCCTTTGCACATAACATTCAAGGCTATTCCCCTCCCCTATTTTGCTGTCATGATTCACATTTCCCAATGAACCTGGAGGGCAAAGATTCACTTCCATTCCCTTCCCCCATGCAGTCCTTATCTTTCTCCCCCCCCCACCATCAACTGAATTAACTCTAAAAATACAAGACAGTTCTGCATATCTTGTCAAAGCAATAATATCCAATATTAGCAGCGTTGACAGTCCCTGGATGGCTGGATGGCTGGATGGAAGAAAGGAAGGAATAGAAAGGATTCTTTCTACTATAAAGAATTAAGGTCTTGCACATGTTTTAGTCTTATTATCCACTTTTTGTATATAGTATGTATCCATAATGTATCAGTTGTAGATGCATTGTGCATTAAATCTGAAATAAGAGAAATGTTCCAACAACTTCAGGAAAAAAGTCAAAAAGAAGAATGAGGATAGGAAAATATACTCTCTTTTAAAAATGTGCTGAAGAAGTAGGTACTCTACTGTTAAGATATGTACATAAAATATAACTTATCATCCAGAGACAAAGCATTAAATATGCAACTGTGTACATGTTGATGACTGAGGAAAAATTTACTCATAAATATTTCAATATATTGAACATGTTTACTTAATACATACAAAGTTGAACATTTTAATGACTAGACAACTGAGAACATTTTCAACCAAAACATGACAATGAAAGAAAAAAAAGTTTGTTGTTGTTAGTTGCAAAGTTGTGCCCAACCCATCGCGACCCCATGGACAACGTTCCTCCAGGTCTTCCTGTCATCTACCATCTTCTGGAGTCCATTTAAGCTCACGCCTACTGCTTCAGTGACTCCATCCAGCCACCTCTATCGTCCCCTTCTTCTATTGCCCTCAATCTTTCTCAGCATTAGGCCCTTCTCCAGTGAGTTAAGAAACATTAAATGCAACAATTGCAGGGGATGTTATGCAATACAATAAAGAGGAAAGTTTAATGAATCAATGAGGATGCATGAATTTGTGTTCCCAAAGAAAAATGAGTCATGTCGGCTGATCACCAGTGATTTTGAGAGATACTTTGCTACTCCCTAATTAATGTTATCAATTAGTGTTTCCCTCTATTCCTTGAAATAGAAGAATATTATACAGGTTGGAAATTAGAGTGCAAAAGAATATGTGAAATATGAAATATGAGTATCTGAGGCATGTTTTTATTACTTTGTCTCTTAGATGTTAATTTAAGCCATTAAGATTCCATGTTTATGCTATTTGCCTAAATTTACTGTTCATTTAAATAGCAACTGTGGAATCAACTGAGATTTTAAGACGATCACATTGTGCTCTTAGGATCACTGATTCTTAAAGTGTGAATGCTGACATGTATCCTTTGAAGAGCCATATCTTATATCTATCTATCTATCTATCTATCTATCTATCTATCTATCTATCTATCTATCTATCTAACTATCTATCTATCTATCTATCTATCATCTATCATCTTTGCATAAACTTAAAAGAGTATAAACAACACTTTTACAATAGTCTTTAATCAACATATGTTATTTCAGAAAAAGAGAAGAAACATTGCAGGCTAAAGTTATCTTCATCACCATTACAGTCTTTGAGTTCTCACATGAAGAAATGCCATATCACAATATTTTCATCTTTTCTTTATGCCTTTTCTTTCTTTTGTCACTGCTGATTAGTATCCAGGATTTTCTTCATTTTGGACACATGGCAAAATTTTAAGAGGTTTGTAATCTGTTGCCAGTTGCTATTTCGGAACATGAAATTCATCACAAAAGGTTCTTGTCTTCCACTCCTTTATGTAACGTCTTGCTTTTTTAAAAAAAATTACTCTTCACCTAACCTTCTGCTGTTCAAGGAACAGAAATAGGTAGGGGAATGTATGCATACTTACTGTGCACACTATACCTTCTCTTCCTATGTTTTTATTGGTAGACTTTCCGCTATTATCATGATATAAGAATAACTTTGACTTGGTTGTGTGTTAGAACAACACACATATGGCAAAAGTTGCCTGTAGTTGCACTCCGTCAAATACCACAGATGTTGAAAAAAATGGCATACATGTCAAGCTGGTCTCACATCAGTTTATCATTACTTTGCTCCTTCTCCTTTGACATATTATTTTTCCAATTTCTTCCCTATTTCTTGCTGTGTTTTTAAGGGAGAAAGTCTTCATTTACTTCATTAACTGTTCACCTTTCCATCCTGTTTATGTATTCTGAAACTTATTATTAATATTTAATATCAACCCATAACTACCTAGATAAGCAGCTTTTCTGGCATTGATTCAAAAATCATTGCTAAATGCTCTACTGGGTCTATTTAATATGTGTTTATAGTTCTAAATGCATTGTTCTAAGACATTTCTTATCCCAACGCCTGCTCACCATGAGGTTTATCCAGTTAATGATGCAATAAATTTATTTTTACTTTATATTTCTTAACCTCCCAACTCCCTCAGAGATAAATACTTCTATTCCTTTCCCTTCTACGTTTTTTACATTCAATATAAAAATTACTAATTGGTAAAATTAATTGGTCATATAACAGAGCAACTCTCTACTATTTGCTGCAGTATCTGCTACATAATACCAGGCAGATGGCTATCCAACCTCTGCTTGACAGTTTCCAGTGAAATGAACATACCACATTATTGTGCAATTGATTGATAGCACTTCACATTAGAAAAGTCCTTCTAATATCTACTCTGAAGTTACTTTCCTGCAGTTTCCACTGGGTGTGCCATTCCTCAGCATGATGTAGCATTAATAGGGTATTCCATTCTTTTAGAAGGTAACCATGGGATGCCTCAGTATCCTTTTTTGTTTTGTTTTTTTAAATTATACAACTATTTTTCCTGGGTTCTGTACCGCCCCCCAAGTTATAGCCCCAATGAAGGGTGCTTTTCTCATCACATCACATTAAGGAGACCTGTGAAGGAGAGATGGAAGAAGAAGAAGAAGGAGGAGGATAGGAGGAGGAGGAGGAGGAGGAGGAGGAGGAGGAGGAGGAGGAGGAGAAGAAGAAGAAGAAGAAGAAGAAGAAGAAGAAGAAGGAGAAGAAGAAGAAGAAGAAGAAGAAGAAGAAGAAGAAGAAGAAGAAGAAGAAGAAGAAGAAGAAGAAGAAGAAGAAGAAGAAGAAGAAGAAGAAGAAGAAGAAGAAGAAGAAGAAGAAGAATCCAATATCATCCTCACAAGAATGCAGGCTGGATAAATGTCATAGACTTAAAATAACAACAACAACAACAGTAATTAATAATAATAATAATAATAAATTCTGAGAATAGGGCAGGAAATGTCCCTTGCAGAAAAGAAAATTTGCAGGAAACTGAACAAAGATTCATACGAAACGTAATATTTGATCCTGTTTGTTAGTAACAAGATTTTTCTCAATCCTGCATCATTTTACATCAGGAAATATTATTCTGATGACTCCAGTGTTGTATGAATTATTGTTGTTTTTGTTGTTCTTGTTGCATTCTTCATGGTCCCTATTCTTGGCTGTTTTCTTGCACATGTTTCATTATGAGGCTATGTAATATCATCAGTGTGAGGGAGACTGGGGTTTATATGTAACAGTGTGACCTACATGTACCCCAGTTTGGTTGAAGTATAGTTTCTTCATTATTAGTCCCTTGATTGGGATCTTGTTTCTTCCTTTATTAAACAACGGTGTTGCTTCCAGCTGCTCTGGGTACCTTGTCTTTTAAATAGTTTAGAGATGGAAAGGAATTATATATTATTTAAATTATTATTATTCTCCTAAGAATACATTTTATTCATCTAAGGCTGATCTAAATAAATGTTTAATGACTGTGTGCCTTATTTCTGCTGAAATAGCAAACAATTTCCTCCAGAAAATTGCAAATGGCTTACCTCCAGAAGTTGCAGGTGCTCCATCACTTGAGATTTTTAAGAAGAGATTGGACAGCTATTTGTCTGGAATAGCATAGGTCTCCTACTTGAGCAAAGGGTTAGACTAGAAGTCCTCTAAGTTCCCTTCCAATTCTGTTATTCTGTGTTTTAATTTAAAAAGAATGAAGTTATATCCCCCTGTCTGGTTGGTATCTGAACCTTTTTCATCTTGCCTTTTTGGAGATCAGTGGTGACAAATAACCCCCAAAGATCTTTTAAATCAGGAGTACTGAATAAGACCCAATTACAACTGAATAATGCTAGAAGCTTCTTCGTGGAAATCCCTGATGCCAATTGAAAAACCAGTCAAAGCAGCCTCTTCTCTGGGAATAAAGCTGCATAACAGAGCAGAGAAAGATGAAATATAATCTCAGTATGTGACTTTAATATTCATAGCAAACAAAAAAAAATTGTCATTATATTGCCTAAAGTAATTGAAGCTTTTGGAAACTTGTTTCATAAAAAAGCAGAGCAAGCTAAACCAAAATCCTAACATGCAATAGGAGCTCTATAATTACAATTGTGTTCAACAATTTGAGGCAGATGATAACTAACTTCAGGATTCAGTTGCTGGCTATAGCTGGTTTGAACTGTGCTTGGATTTCATTTTTCTTATAGATAGAAAAGCAGGAGCTTTTCTCTGCATAATTGCATCCCAAATAAAAAGAGCAATAAGTAGCCAATAACAAGATTGCTTCTTTTGCACATACAGTATAATTGAATTGGGTGTGAGTTTGCAGATCACAACATTTCAATATTATTTTAGGCAGCAATGCAGTCTTTCTTTTTCCTTCTCGCAAAGAGCTCAAAAAGGCAATGGATGCTATAGTTCAATACTGCAAGGAAAATGGGTTGGTGTCAAAGTTCCAAAACTCCAAAGTCACTCTTCTCCCCAAAAGCTAAAATTTATAGAGGCGGAACCCAACTGAACCTGTTCACGTTTTCCAATACCTGGCAGATGTTTTCTACTTCAAGGGAACACGATTATGCTATGTTGTCTGACATGATTATGTCTCCCAGACAGCATTAAGATCTGCAAATTCAATCAAATTGTTCTATTTTATGAAAGGAGGTGAATTAATACCAGCTGCTTTGAAATGGCTTCAAGCTAAAATCTTAGACCAAGTACTGAATGGAACCCAGATGGGCTTTTATGCTCAGTGGTGGGATTCAGCCAGTTCGCACCACTTCAGCAGAACCGGTAGCTAATTTTTTGCTCCCCAGGCCCAGAATGGACTTCTGGAAGCAGCATCCACAGAGAACCGGTTGTTCACATATTTGAATCCCACCACTGCTCAGAATAATGTGCCCGAGGTATGTAATGAATTTACATATGCAGAATACATAAAACACCAGTTATTGGTTTGGAGTTTTTCAAAAAGTTATGATGAAGCACTGAGTTGAGGCACACAACCTTTCCAATAAAAAATTTGATGGAACAAATTAATTTTCAATTTAAAAGTGCTTTTTATAGTGGTAGCCTTTTGGGTGTTCACAGAACCTATATGTATATTTTTAGGCAGTAAATAGGGATACATGAGTAACTTGAAATTTTAAGGATGACTGTCATATATTTATTTGTCATTTACAGGTGGTCCTTGACTGTGATTGTAATGGAGCCTGTCTATTACAGTCATAAAGCGGGTCACCCATCTGACTGAAAGAATCTAAATACAATGAAGATTGTGTTTGGGGGGGGGAATAATCAAAAATGCATCGGATTGCATCTTTGCATGAGGATTTTGAGCCTCTTATTGTAAAAGTATAATCACTGGTAAAAAGAAATAAGTCAAGAAACTGTATTGTCAAATCATATTTTGAATGATTTTGGTAATGTCAGTACACTTTCTTAGTCTAATGATGCTACAAGGATCAACACAAACTTTATTTCCGAAAGAGGAAGCTTTTAAAGTTTTTTATAATATTCTCTTTAGCTGGAGGCTAAGCAGAAAGCCAAATAAAATCAGAAACCAAAATAGTTGGTAAAAAGATTTTTATTAGGGAGGTTAAAAAATATCCTAAATCTTTCAAGTCTATATTGCAGTTTATATCCGCTTGTAATTCTTAATCATGTGTAGAGAATGCATAGACTCTATACATTTTAGTCAAAAATAATATTTAATAATCTTACTGAATCTTAATTTCTGGAAAATTTCTATAAGATTAAAACAACATTTTCTCTTTTTATCCAGCAGTAGCAGGTCTGACAATAGATGCAAATCAACAATTAGATACTTCCTTTGTTCTCCTTTGGAGATTGAGATAGAAGTTTTCTTACAGTGGAATTGAGAACACAAAAATTGTCGTAACTTACATACCCGTCATTGTGGTGCAGTAGTTGGAATGCAATATTGTAGGCTAAATCTGCCCACTGCTAGAGTTCAATCCTGACCAGCTCAAGGTTGACTCAGCCTTCCATCCTTCAGAGGTCAGTAAAATGAGGACCTTGATTGTGGAGGGCAATATGCTGATTCTGTAAACTGCTTAGAGAATGCTGTAAAGTACTATGAAGCGATATATAAATCCAAGTGCTATTACTATTACTATGAGATGACAGGAATACTACTACTGGTATTCCCGTCATCTCAACTACCAATCCCAGTCAGATGGTCAGTCTGATTAATTTTTTTCAGGTGGTCAGATTGCAAACCCCACTCTTTTTATACATGTGTCTTGACATCTCACACATGTTCAAAAGTGGATCAGACTCATTTGTCATTTTGATTAAAGGTAGACTTATGATTATTTATTTAATGACCGTTCAAAGTATTGTTAGCACTGAAAAAAGCCACAACCGATCTTTCGACTTATGAACATCAGATTGCCCAGTGTCACATGATCAAAATTAGGACCCTTGGCAAAAGGCATGTATTTAAGATGATTTCAGGGTTCCAGGGCCACATGATTGCCATTTGTTCACAGGTGACTTGAAAAAGCAAAATCAATGGAGAAGCTGGATTTGCTTAATGAAAAAAGAAGATTTTCAAACTGGGCACAACTTATTTAATGATCACATCACTGAGTAACAGAGGTTGTTAATCGAAGATTACCTATACAGTAGCAGGAGACCATATCTGCTACAGCACTGATAACTAGCTAAAGTACTTTTAGATAATCTGTGGTTGTCTTTGCATCAGAAATCACCAGTTAAGAAGTACTGCAGAATCAGAGAAGGAATGGTTAATTAGGATGATGGAAAATATAGCTGTTTATAGTGAGTTAAAAAGAAAAGTATTTGAATTTATTTGAATGTATTTAAAATGACTTCAGGAAAATTGCAAGCAGTTTGAAAGATAAAAATGGCCAACCTTCTGCACTCTTCAGATCAGAAATAGGTTTTTAACAAAATTCATGTACTAAAGCAAGATGTTTGAAGAAACCATAATCATGTAAGTTAACCTACTTCATAGGTCTATTTTAAGTTTCTGAGCTCTTAGCAGAAAGGAACAGGAAATATACATGAAGCATAGGCAAATGTAAAGTTAATAAATAATTAGGAAGTATTTCAATTTGACAGTATGATAAAAAGAGTAAGATTCTAAGCTAAAGTTTCTATAGCACTTTTGTTTAAATAAGCCTCAACTATTTTTCCATTCCATAGTCTTAGGCACCTGTATCTAACCAGGACTTCAAAATGACAAAAAAAAGTGTGATATGGCATCACAATACAAATCTGTGCTGAATGTTTCACAATATTCCCTGTATGTATGAGGTGAATTTTCATTTTGAAGCAAATTTCATTAACTACTCCCTACTGTCCCCTTCTGGACACAAATGAATAATGGGAAGAGAAAAAATAAGTTTTCCCACTACTGATAAACATTGAAATGTAATATTACAGCAATGGTTCTCAGCAACTACTTATTTATTTATTCATTTGTTTGCTTATTAAATTATTTGCCTCCCATCTAATTTTGAAGAGATGCATTTTAAAAAGATGCATGCTGGCTGGAGAATTCTGGGAGTTGAAATCTACACATCTTAAAGTTGCCGAGGCTGAAACACTCCATATTACAATATGATTAATCTTCATAAACATAACTTGTGATATGTTAATTGATTCCCAGAAACATCTTTTATTAAAAAAATGTCCTAACTATTTGCTATTTGCTGAAGAAGATGTTTTCCTACATGAAAACATCATCCTGCTGAGAAGCTGACTGCCACAAGACATACTGATGACTACAAGCTTGATATGGAATGAAAACAATGGCACACATCAAATGTTGTGTTCCATCATGTTCTAATCATTCCACAACATCTGCTACTTTAGTGTGCCTCATTTCATTCTATTTCACAGAACAATTTTCTGCATTATCTAACCTGCACCATTTTTTTAAAAGAAATATGCAAATCTAGGTGAGGATAGATTTGCAGAACTATTTCGGATTGGCATCCTAGAATGGAATGACTTTAATTTTTTCAATTCTTCCTTCTTTATTAACACAAAGCTTATATGTGTATATGTGTGTGTGCATGTTGATGTGTAATGCCAATAGGAATAACCTTGAGGACAGGAAGAAGAGATGCATAGTTTGATTAAAGAAATTTGAGTTTGGGACAGAAATGTAATTTGAGAAAGCTAAAGGCAGGGAGGGGGAAGCACTTTCAGACTTGCAAGATTTTGGTACTGTAATTTTATAAGTAGTATTAATATTCATAAATATCTCATCCTAGTCTGGTCTGTCCTGAAGGGCTAACAATATATTTTGTGTTCTGTATTATTCTGTATTACTCATATAGAATACAGTCAACAGTATTTCTTTTTTCTCTTTTTTCAGAAAAAGTGTAGGCAATTCATTAAAACATTTACAACAGTAAAAAAATAGAAATCTGAGAATATCTATAACAAAATTAAAACTAAACAATACAAAACTTCATTCCATTCTCCATAAGCTGAAAAAAAAGTTTTAAAAATTGTAGGGAAACTTGTCAACAGAAGGGCTAATCTGATTTCCAGAGGGAGGCTTTTTATAATACAGGAGTCCTTACTGAAAAACAGGATTCCTAGCGTTCATTTTACAAAAATGGGGACTTTGGTAGCAGTTTCTTCTAGTAGGAGAAAATCAGCTGAGCTGAATAAGAGTTGGGTTGGAGAAGACTGTCAAATACCTCAGTACTAAACCTTTACTAAATCATAAAGGCTCAATGGAACAAAATTGACAATTTGAATTGTAGCCAGAAGTTGGCAGGGAGCCAGTGCAAGTTCTGAAGCATGAATGCCATATGCTTCTGCCAACATGCCTCAGCTAACAATCAGGATGCTGAATCCTGGACCATCTATAGCTTCTAAAGGGATTCAAGGCAGTCCCATGGAGTTTACATTGCAGTAGTCCAAACCAATTGTGATTAGACATGCTCTCTTAAGGTCCTCTCAATCCAACTAGTGCATGAAAGGGAACCTGCTGGACATGACCTATCTTTCCATCCAGCAGAAGCTGTAGTCCAGGAAGTCACAGATCTGCTACCCAAAGAGAACTACAGTCCCAATAAGAGGTAATATTGGAGCTGTCATACCATCTCAATATAGAAAAAGCTCTCTTACTTGAGATCAAGTTTTACTTCAGACATTGGATGATTAAGTATATATCTGAGGTATATTAAAACTTTTGAATTACCAATATGAGTGCACCAAAAATAGTTTCAAGCAAAGGTTACCCAAAGGTTACCTGTCATGTTTTTTCCATGCTTTTTTTGTCTCCATTATCCTTTATTTGAGGTCTTGGAGTTGAGAGGTAGATACAGTATCTACCATATCTTCCCAGTCCTGTCAAAGATGATTATAATATCGTAATAAAGCACAATAAATACTGCCATATCACAGTATTCAGAGCCCTTGGGATGAGTCCTTCTAAATTTGACTTGAACTATATTCTTTTCCTGATCTCAGAGACTTTGTTCTAATTCCATGAAAGGCAAAGAGATGTCTTCCTATAACTGGTGTGTATTCCCCCTTTTCTTCATACAAGCATGATATAAAAAAGAAATATACAGGGATACATTTTAGTTGCAAAGCCATATGTTTAGATTTGTCTCCAAACTCCGCCAAGCTTCTCTTGTTGAAATAGTTCTGCTTTGCTTATTATCCATTTATTAATTTAACTAAAATCATGATTACTCAAAAAGGTGTTGGCTCTATTCTAGGAAGTGGAACCTTTCAATGCCTTTTTTTAATGACAAACTCAGAATCTTGTATATTTGCATTAGGTCTATGCTATATTTCAGTTTTGATTCCAAAAATATGATTCAGAATGCTCAGGGGTATGAAAATAGCATCAGTCTGGAGCTCTTTAAAGTATCTATGTCTTTTTTCAGGATTGTTTGTAATCTGTATTGTCATAGGATTATAAGGCAGTCCTAATCTTCATTGCTTCCTCTTACAGAACAGATAAAGCAAACTGCAGATATATGTGATTTGTTTTTCTCAACCAAGACAATATATTTTTTAAAAAAAACCTAAAAATATGATAGCCCTAAAACATAAATATTATTAAAGTTAAAAAGATATATCTTAGCCACCATTCTAAAACTTTGAGAATGTGGACAACTACAGTTCTACAGAAAAAATATTTCACTATAGGGAAGCAGAATGGAAAATTCCATTTCATATGTAAAGCATGTAAGTTTCTGCTAGCATCCATGAAAAAAAGCTCTCAGATTCTAAATAATAAAGCTATTAGATGATCTTAAATATTAAAATGAAGCTGGGAAATAATTGATGTAAAATAAACAGGTTTTTCAATCTTGACACATGACGCTAGTCTACTTTTGTTCATTAATGTTAAATAGAATATACAGTAATACTGTATTTCAAATTAAAGAAAGAAGAATCTGGAATACAATAAGGGACTGAAATACCTAGTTCCAAGGAATTATCAAGGAAGAGTTGTAGGTGCCATTCAAATGTTTGTGTGGTGGAATGTCCTGCTTTGTAAAAGAAAATGAACATATTTTTTATCAGGTTGAACCTAAGAAATGATTTCTAGCACAAAATTAGAGGCATATGACTTGTATATTTCAATTCAGTAAACCTAATCAAATGCTGGGTTGGCCAAAAGTATAGCAGAAGAACATTAAAGGGTCATTTTTGAGTTAATTCTCTTTTTCCACTCTTATAAGAATCTCAGTTTTGTAGAACTCAGAAAATGGATTTTTTGTATATCATTCCAAATAGTTGGATGCACTTCCCAAAGAACCATGTATGAACAATTTGCCTCCAGAAGTTATGAACAACTTGCCTCCAGAAGTTGTGAATTCTCCAACACTTGAAGTTTTTAAGAAATCCAATTGTCTGAAATGGTATACGTTTCTTCCAAGGTCCCTTCCAACTCTATTGCTCTGCTCTGCTCTGCTCTGCTCTATTCTTGCACTCTACATCTCTTCAAAGATCCATATCTTTTCTGCCAGACTCTGAAATGTTCATTAAATGCAATTGTCATCATTTATCTTCACTATTTTTTATTTTTTTCTTCTATTATGCCTTTTTAATATTCATGTCAGGTGCAATAAATCAGGAAGCAAGGCAATTCAAATGAATATACATTTATTGCTTGCTAATACTCTCTACAAGAATCTGAATTACTAATGATCTAAATAAGTTGTTGGTAGATAAGAGTCAATGGAATTCAAAGTGGGCTGGACTTAGATCTCTTGTGGACATGAAGGGACTCAAGACTGATGATGCACTTAACCCTTCCCTCAGCCTGGTCATCTCCTACAGTACATCACCTATGAATTGAAAGGTGGGATATAAATCAAATGGTAAATCCACTATTGGTCCCTCAAACCTATAATGAATTGTAACTAAGACCACAGCTGGTCACCATCACTTCCATAATAACGCAAGATAAAAATATATACCCAGAAATATTTAACAGAGTTGTACAGGAGAACCTCTAGTGATTATGATAATGATTCTTAATTGAAATCAAGTCATTCCATAATGGCTTAATGGAGTAATATGGATTATTATAATTATTAATATTCAAAACTGGAACCTTTTTTTACTCATTGTACAGCTCTAGCCACTATTTTTCAATCTATTAGCATATGAATGTCTGTGCCAGAATGTTTGGACTTTCAAATAGGCTTCCTATTGATATAAATAATAACATGCTTATTCCATTGTACACACAAATTGTCATTCAATGTTTACTAGCATTCCTTGTTGCAACAAGCATTAACCATGGCAAAACCTGCTTAAGCTTTCCTGTGGATTGAAATTGATCTTTTAGATCACTGAGAAAAATATGAATTTGCTTTTGGCTAAAATGGAGCACTAGTTCATTATGTGAGTTTAGCAGTGACTTTCAACAGTTCAAGGAGGAAAATTTGACCTTGGATATTTTGCATATAAGATTGAATAGTGTATTACAGAGCTGCAAGTTATGGCAATGGTTTGCTTTTAAATACTAACAGATTTAAATAAGCTCAAGTTGGCAATGTAAAGGAAAGAATGTTTTTAGAAGACCACACCAGAATTACAAAATTATTACTTCTAGCATTACTCCATTTTTCTAAACAATGTTGCTTCCTTTTGATGAAGAATTCATGTATTTACAAAGGAGGAGCTACCCTACACCTTAACTGGGGAATGTATATGTTTATTTGTTTTTGTTAACCTCCTGGAGCTCATGATAATAAAAATGGTATAAATGTATAAAGGATTTGTGCACATATGTACATATTATTTCAATCTATGATCATCTACATATATTATATACATGCCCATATTCCTAAGGGAAATCAAACCTTACTGTTCTTTGAACATGAAGCTAAAATACTCTGGCCACCAAATGAGAATGGAGGACTCATTGGAAAAGATCCTGATGTTGGGAAATATTGAAGTCTGCAAATCTCTTCCATCGACGCTTGTGTGGACCACGCAGCAGATGTGGCTGCGCTGCGTGTTGAATGGGCAGTCACGTGTGTGGGCACTGGAAGTGCCTGCGAGACGTAGGCTTGGGCTATACAGGCTCTGATCCACCTACCTATGGTAGAAGATGACACCTTCTTTCCCATAGTTGATGGTTGGAAGGAAACAAATAATGCTTCCGTTTTACGGAAGGACGAAGTGCGCTTTACGTAGAAACACAACGCTCTATGCACGTCCAGCTTGTGCCATCTATGCTCTAGTCTATGTCTGGGTTTTGGGCAGAAATCAGGAAGAATCAGTTCCTGAGATCTGTGGAAGATGCTGTTTACCTTCGGAATTAAAGCAGGGTCTGGTCTAAGAACGACCTTGTCCTTGAAGAAGGTACAGAGATCCTTCCTCACTGACAGTGCTGCTAGTTCCGAAATTCTTCTTGCTGAAGTAATAGCCACTAGAAAGGCTACTTTAGCGATAGGTGATGAAGAGAACATGAGTCAAGAGGCTCAAAGGGTGCTGAAGTCAAGGCTTGAAGAACTTTAGGCAGATTCCAAGATGGGTACCTGTGTATAACAGGAGGTTTAGTATTGGCCGCACCCTTCAAAAAGGCGCTAATCGCTGGATGTTGCGCCAGAGAGGTTAAGTTGTCACAGGAAAGTACAGTTGAGAGGGCCGATACCTGTCTACGGATAGTATTGACTGATAGGCCCCTATTAAATCCTTCCAATAGGTAATCTAGGATATTGGGAATAGATACTGAGGTTGGATCTAGGTGAAGTAGTACGCACCACCTGCAAAAACCTTTCCATGTAGCATCATAGATCCTGTTTGTTGAAGGTCGCCTTGATGCTTGTATGATCGATATCACCCCTGAGGAATAGGATTGTTTGGCTAAAGTTTGCCGCTCAAATGCCAAGCGGCTAGTTGTAGTCACTGCGGATCTGGATGTAAAAGTTTGCCCTGACTGAGAATTACTCGGTCCGGGGGAATCCTCCATGGGGGTGATATCGAAAGATCCACGAGGTCGGCAAACCACGGGCGCCGTGGCCAATGTGGAGCAATCAAGATTACTTCTGCACCTTCCAGGATCAACTTGCGTATGGTCGCCGGTATTAATGGCAGCGGTGGAAAGGCGTACAGGAGTTGCGCCGGCCACCGACACCTGAGAGCGTCCGTTTCCTCCGATCCCGAAGTCGGGAATCTGGAGAAGAACCTGGGGAGTTGTGTGTTCTTCGGAGTGGCAAATAGGTCCAGATGTGTCTCTCCGAACTTCCGGGAGATCTCCTCGAACAGAGCCGGATCCAGTCGCCATTCCGACTGATCCACCTTGGCTCTGCTCAGGGAGTCTGCCTGGAGATTCGTCTCCTCTGAGATGTGCTCCGCTCTGATGGAGCTCACATTTGTTTCTGCCCACCGAGCCAGAGCTAATGCCTCCTGCATTAGTTCCGCGGATCGCGTTCCTCCCTCCTTGTTGACATGGGCCTTGGCTGCTACATTGTCTGTTAGAACGAGAACGTGTCTTCTCGTTACTAGGTAGGAGAATTGACGTAGAGCCAGGTGAATGGCCCGAAGCTCCAGCCAATTGATGCTGTGAGACAGGTCCTTCTGATCCCACTGTCCCTGCGCTATCTGGGTTCCCAGATGGGCTCCCCATCCGAATAGGCTCATGTCTGTCGTGAGCGTGATCCGGTTCGGCTCCCTGAATATACTCCCCTTGAGCATCATGGGGGATATCCACCAATTCAGCGATTTCAGTACATGTTCTGGTACCAAGACCCTCCTGCTGGAGGTACTGGGGGCCCTCCTCTGATAGGGGAGGAGGAACCACTGCAACTCCCTTGAGTGGAGTCTTGCCCATGGGACAATGCCCATGCAAGATATCATCTTTCCCAGGAGTTTTGAGAGCTGTATCAAAGGTACTCTCTTGTCTCTTTGAATTTGGTGAACCAGCTTGGAAATGCTGCTTTGACGCTCCTGGGAAAGATATACCCTGCACTGGGACGAGTATATCACCGCCCCTAGATGCTGTAGTTTCCTTGAGGGAGTGATATGGCTCTTTTCTATATTGACTGAGAATCCGTGCTCTTGTAGGACGCGGATTGTGGTCTGGAGGTCTACTTTTGCTTGCTTGTGCAAGCTGGACTGAATCAAGATGTCGTCCAGATAAAACTGTACGCGCACCGGCATCAGCCTGAGATGGGCCGCTATTACTGCTAGAATTTTGGTAAATACCCTTGGGGCTGAGGATAGACCGAAGGGTAGAGCCCTGTACTGGTAATGCCGGTATGCGTAGGTAAATCTGAGGAATTTGCGGTACTTGGGGTGGATGGGGATGTGCAGGTACACCTCCGTGAGATCTATTGAGGACAGGAGGTCGCCTTTCCTGACACTGGCTAGGATGGATTTCAGGGACTGCATCTTGAACCTCCTGTAAGATACGTAGTAATTCAGGGTCTTTAGGTCCAATATTGCTCTCCACCCTCCTGATGTCTTTGGGATCACAAAGAGGATGGAATAAAATCCTCTTCCTTCTTCTCCCTTTGGTACCCTTTCTATGGCCTGAATTGACAGGAGGTGTGCTATGGCCAAGGTTACCAATCTTGCCTTGTGTGCCTTTCTGGAGATGGGACATCTGATGAATCGGTTTGGTGGGGGAGAACAAAAGTCTAAGGTCAGGCCATGCCTGATTGTCTCCAAGACCCAAGCGTCGGTAGTGGTCTGCCCCCAGACCTCGATGAAATTCCCTAACCGACCTCCTATGGGAGTGTCCTGCCTGGTGTCACTTGGCGCGTTTAAAGGGTCGGCCTCCCAATCCTCTAAAGGGACGCCTGGACTGAAACTGGCCTCTGGCTCCCATGTTTGGGTGATCCTGGGAACGATCCTGTCTTGAGTAGAAGGATCGTGAGCCTCTAGACCAGTCCCAGGATTGCCCTGATCGAAAGGGCTGTTTCCAGTCCCAGGAGTTACTTGGGTGGAAACTTTGTCTCCGGAATTCCTGACTGCCTCTCCTGTCTAATTTCTTTGATGGATGGACTAGAATCTTTCTCTTATCCCTGCTCTCGCTTACATGTGGATCCAGGATGGATCCAAACAAAAATGACCCACTGTACTTGGACGTCGAAAGACGCCACTTGGCCTTCAGATCTGTCTTCCAATTTTTGAGCCACAGTAGTCTACGAGAGGCCACTGTGGCCGCAATGGATCTTGCCGCATACTTGGTTGCATGAAGTGAGGCGTCAGCCATAAATTGTGAGGCCGCCAGTATCTTGGCCAAAGTTTGGTGAGCTCTGACCTGATCTGGAGGTATAGTGGTTTGCAGCTCACGCAGCCACATAATACAGGCCCTGGCGAAGAAAGATGATGATGTTGCCGCCTTGGCCGCCCAGGCTGCGGCCATGTGGGAACGACGGAGGGAGTGTTCAAATTTCTTTTCCTCTGGTTTCAAGGCCTCTGCCATGTCTCCTAGAATCGCAGAAGTAGAAAATAATGAGATTAAGGGACTATCTACTGTAGGGACATCTAGCATGCCCGAGAAAGAAGGAGACACATTGAATAGTTTCCTTTCCACGCTATTGGGTGCGGGTGGAGTTGCGAGGGAAAACCATTGTTCCTCTACCATGGTGCGGAAAACCTCCGGACAAGGGATGTATTTGTCCTGTGGGACTTTTTTGGCAAAGAGAGGGTTTGCCTCCTTGCTTGTGGAAGGATTCTCCCCTTGGACTGAGGTCAAATTGACCGTAGAGACTGCCTTTATCAGAAGTGATTTGAGAAGCGTTGGATCAAAAAGGCCAGAGCTCGTTGCCTGCTCAGGGGCGGTCCCCTCATCCTCCGAAAGGGGCATGTCCGTCATGTCTAGATCTAGTGATTCTCCCTCTCCTATCTGAGAGGATCTTTGCCTCCCTGTAGTGTCGTTAGAAGAAAGCGGCTCTGGCGGCCTTTCGAGCTTCGGAGCCTTGCGCCTTCCAGCTGATTTGGGGCAAGCGGACGCGGCGGCTCTGACGGCCGAACGGGCTTCGCTTCCTTGCGTCCTCCAGCTGATTGGGGCGAACGGAGCGCGGCAAGCGCTCCGAAGAAATCTGGCTCGATCCCTTGGGTAGGGCCTATAGACCCTAGGGATACTCTCACCACTCCGTCGAACGAAAGGGTCCTCTGGAAACGGAGATCTGCCAACAGCTCGGAGCCCCAAGCCAGAAGTTGTAAAACGACTCTCTACGAGTACTGGCTAAATCAGAAATTTTACAGAGAAGGGGAAGGATCTGATCTTTAAGTTGTAATTTTGTCAGGAGCTAAAATCTCTAACTGCTAACGGGCTTCGAGACTGAGTCAAAACTGGGGTCACGCCCAAAGGAAGGGTGTGGCCAAAGTTTTTACCCAGTCTGCTGGGCAGGGAGGGTGTCATAGAACCCATCCATTGGACTCTACAGCCATCCTGCTGGAGAAAGTACACTTTTTCCTGCAGCTTTCTATGAAGTTTGATTACTTGGCTGTTTGTTTGCAGCTGATACAATGGAAGTCCAGTTGAATGCATAACAGAGCAGGCTGAGTTTCTTCCAGACTCTCACATACCTTGATGCAGGACATGACTTCTTTAGGCCCACAATCTGCATGATCCTTTTCTTAGCTATAGTAGAAAGAACTATCCAAATTAGGCTTATAACTGTTTGATAACATTAGAGCAGGGGTCTTCAAACTTGGCCCTTTTATGACTTGTGGACTTCAACTCCCAGAATTCCTCAGCCAGCATGTCGTCTAATCATCTAATTTTGGGATAGCATCTCAGACCTACTATCCAAACTTTGCCTTTCTTATCAACAAGTGCTAAAATCAGTGTGTTATGTGACAATTGTTTGTGGTTTGAATTCTATAGACCCGGGCAATTTGGCTTCTTTATTTTCTATTATTCTGCCTATTTTATGGTCTACCAGTTTTTGCTTTCAGGTAAGTAGTATATCTTGCAGATATTCCAATGTGCTTTTGTTGCTACTTTATCATGCTGTTGTTTGTAGTCAGTCTGTGTGATCTTCTTATAGCAGCTAACCAGATGGACCAATGTTTCTTCAGCTTTTTTGCAGAGACGGCAAACAGATGCTGTCTGATGCTGTCTTTTAAATTCTGGCTTTATATGCTTTTGTTCTTACAACTTGGTCTTGTGCAGACAAAATTATTATTATTAGCCTGGTCTGTGCTATAGCTTGTTATTATTGCTTTGAGTTTACTTTCATTTTATATTATTTATAAACTGCTTGGAGGCTTCTGCAGTAATGAAAGTTATCAACTGTAGTAACAAAAGTGTTCGACTCTGTCAGAATGATTGTTGGAATTGTCCAAACTGCCAACTGAACAAATTTCTACTCCATCCCAGCTATGGCCAATAATCCTGTCTACTGAAACTCAAGTACCACCCTTGCTTTTTAACCAGTTATTTGTCACAGTTTTTCAATTCTGTTTTCCATTGTGAGTATTGTTTTTATTTCCATACTTTTTTTTAAGGGGGACTTATAAAAGTTAGACTTTACCACTTCTGTTTCGTTAACAGAATAATAAAAAGTAAGACTAGTGTTTTAATCATATAATTATACAGTATGGTGGGTTGCTCATTGGTTGATTGCTAAGGGTAATTACATTAAAGGTAATCTTAATGTCATGATTTTTCAACATATTTTGATTATGGAGACCTCAATGCTCTCTGAGCTTGATTGTTTGGATACAGATATTTCATTAATTGAGTAAGTAATATTATCACTGCTAGTGAGTGTGGAGTTTGTTCCCTGTTTGCCAACCAGTATTTATGATGTTACCTAATTGGGTAATTAAAGTCTGAAACAACCAACCAAGCTCAGAAAGCATCAAGAACTTCACAGTTCAACCCTGAGCTACATATATTTTCTTCTATACACATATTTTCTTCTAGAGCAACAAAGATGATCAGGGGATTGGAGGCTAAAACATATAAGGAACAGTTGCTGGAATTGGGTATGTCTAGTTTAATGAAGAGAAGGACGAGAGGGGACATGATAGCAGTATTCCAATATCTCAGAGGTAGCCCCAAAGAAGAGGGAGTCAAGTTATTCTCCAAAGTACTTGAAGGCAGGACAAGAAGCAACGGATGGAAATTAACCAAGGAGAGAAGCAACCTAGAACTAAGGAGAAATTTCCTGACAGTTAGAACAATTAACCAGTGGAACAACCTGCCTCCAGAAGTGGTGAATGCTCCAACACTGGAAGTTTTTAAGAAGTGACTGGACAGCCATTTGTCTGAAATGGTATAGGGTTTCCTGCCTGAGCAAGGGGTTGGACTAGATGGCCTCCAAGGTCCCTTCCAACTTTATTATTATTATTATTATTATTATTATTATTATTATTATTATTATTATTATTAACACCATCTTCATTTTCTTTTCTCTTTTCTTTTTTTTTTTTTTTTGAAGTGTGTGCCATTGATCGGTCTCTAAAAGGTTTGTCATCACTGACCTACAGGAATCTTCAGTCTAAAAAGCCCATCCTTACAAAAATATGTAGTAGGTTTTACTGCAGACTCTATGCTATAACTAATTAAATACTAGTCCAGACCTCGAAATGTAAAGGTAGAGGTTGGAAACTGTTGTTCCATTTTTGGACTTCTAGATACAATGCAAGTAAGAACTGAAGGAATAGTCAGTGGGTTGACACATTGATTTTACACACCTTAAAAATGAAATATTTTAATAATAAAATCTAAATTAATATCTTTTTTTGCAAAGAATACCATTTAAAAAAAATTCAAAAGCAATTTTAAAAATAATCTGTTTTTTAGTGACTTCCAAAAGAAATAGCAGCAAATGTAATAAATTCTGTGATTTTCTGTGATGACATACTTTATAGGGTGTAAATTTATATCTCTTAAAGGAAACATTACAATGTATGGATTTAAGATTTATCTTGGTTCATACAGAGGGTTAGTTTTTCTTGCTTTTTCCCTACCACTACCATTTTCCACACAGCTATTGCAATGATGAACTATCTATTTGGATGTCATATCTTAATTTGCTCACTAGCCATAGGCTCTCACAGTTCTTTTCACTGTCTCTTCTTCTAAAGCTTGTTCAACTTCTGGAAAATACTCCAAATAATATCTGGATACTATATATTTATTATTGCATACATTTTGGTAGACATAAAGCACAAACCAGTAAGCTCTACCAATGCATTTTAGTTCTGTAACCAAATTACTTCTATAGTCAGTTTGTTTAATCTTACAGATCTATGGATAGATATCTATAGATTAAACACACAAACATACATACATACATACTTCACACAAAAGAAAAAGTAAATAATTATCCATCCATCCATCCATCCATCCATCCATCCATCCAGAACAGAAAATCTATCATCTTATTGTGCTAGGTCCTATTGCCTGTAATTGAGAATTCAATTCATAGTACTAATTTATGGGATTATGTCATTGTCCTTTCCTACTGTTCTCATAATTTAAAAAAGATAGTCTTTGTGGGCTAAGGGAACACTCTTTGAATTCTGAAAGATATCTTTTTAAAAAAAAGTCTTATCACAAGAAAAAGCTATTGTGAGTGAATCATTTCATTCCTATTTTACAGACAACCGGGCTCCAGTGTAGAAAGGCAGCAATTCACATTTTAGTTCCTTGCACTGTATGGCCTTTCATCACCATTATATAGACCAGTGGTGGCAAACCTATGGCACGGGTGCCAGAGGCGGCACTCAGAGCCCTCTCTGTGGGCACGCGTGCCGTCACCCCAGTCCTAGGCCTTCAGCTGGGTTTTATAAAACCTTTTCGCTTTAGGCCTCCGCTGCCATGTGCAAAAAAAAAAAAAAAAAAGGTTCAGTCAATTTCAACTTCTTGCGGGAAAAAAAGATCTTGCAAAGTTGGAATTGATTGAACCTTTTTAGTCCCATCTAGTCTGCCGTTACCACCGCAGCTACGCCCATTAAATTGGCCCACACCCACCCAATTGGCCACGCCTACCCGGCACTGGACAATGCATAAATGGTTTTGGGTTGCAGTTTGGGCACTTGGTCTCTAAAAGTTTCGCCATCACTGATATAGACTGTATACTGTGCTTGCCAAGGGAAAACATAAAATGCTAGTTCTTCAACTTTTACACATTTTTTTTTTTATTTCCCTTCTTCTACATCTTCATTGTAGTGCCACCCAATCTGATGTTTGCTGGGAAGCTGAATCCATACTCTCTCTAATTCATAAGGCATAATTATTCAGTAAGAAGGTAGCACAATTGTGATACAGCAGAGAAGCAGGCAGATAGCAAATTTACGAGAAAGCAGAAACCTACAAAAGCTTATTATCTTAAAGATTAAAAAATAGGCAGAGAATAATAAAATAAAATAAAATAATAAAATAAAAAATAAAATAATAAATAAAATAAATAATTAAATAAAATAAATAATAAAATAAAATATAAAATAAAATAAATAAAATAAAATAAATAATAAAATAAAATAAATAATACATAAAATAAAATAATAAAATAAAATAATAAAATAAAATCAGCAGGATGGCCACTGTGACAAGGTTTCCCAAGCAAATTTGGATCATTCATAATCTCACATCCAATTGGTGAATTAACCTTCATGGTGCAAAGGAAGAAAGCTGAATAAGAGATCTGGAAACAAAGCTGCAGAGAAGTGGCAATTGAGAGATGCTGCATTAACCGCATTTTGTTTCAAAAAATATCCAACACAGCAGAATATGCCTAATAAGTTTTATTGTAATATTATAGAAGTAATAAAGGAAAAAAACCTGGGCTGGAAAATTGCTTGAAATGCTATGCCCTTTCAAATGATATTACTGAAATACACTAAGGGGAGATTTAAGATTGAAGATGCCATAACAGACTCACTATTATTCTTTTTCAGGAAAAAAAAATACTGTACATACATTAACAAAGATGCTGTAACTAAAGTTCACTATTGCTAAATCCTACTTAAACTATTTATTTTAAAATATCCATCTTGTATTATTTAAAATATTTTAGCTCCAGGATATGATCACTTTGTAAACTCTGAAATCAATGTTATTTTAGTTTCTTCTGATCTCATTTAGTTATAAGGATTTTATTTGCTCTTTAATCTTTGTATTTTCCATGTTTTTACACTGTTTAACTTACAGTAAGTCATTTTCCTTTTGTTTTATAATATAATTTTATTTTGATTTTAAAAAAATAATTAACCCCTTTCCCCAACAGAGACAACATGAGAGAATGAATGTAGAGTAGATATACAACCTAGAACAATAATTGGTTTATTTTTCAGTATCAGACTGCTTCTCCCTATATATGGAAGTATTCTCTAATGAGCAAAGAACAAAATGAATAATAGGTGACACAATGGTATAGTTGGCTATGGCTAGGTAAATACAAAATAGTTGATCACAAAGTGTGCAAATTACAGTAAAGAAGAAACATGTCATACACAACATTAGCCTGGATCAGCTAAACTGTAAACTATTTCAGAAAAGATGACTATTGATACAAGGGTTAATATTTAAGCAGTGTTTAAATGAGATGCTCAGTAGCTGATTATATTTATGCTACTAATAAAAATATAATGTTATATATAAATGGATTACTTTATATAGAGAACTTAGGTGATTAATTATTTCTAAAATTAATTGGTATATTAAAATATTAACTTTAAATTACAATAATTTAGATTACTCTTCTAATCAATCAGCTAGGACACTATTAATAGTGTATTAATTAAACTAATTTATACTAGGAGTTGTGTTGTTAGCTATTGTCCAATCTTGAAGTACAAAAGAACATGTCCATTGAAATAAATATATATTCATATCATATTATATATTATAGCTTTATATTGAAAAGAAAGACTTGCACTTATCAGCTTGTGACTGATGGGAAAAAAAAGTTCCTCAAATCTCCTCTGAGGTGAAAAATTAGCAACATTATGTACAAATCGTCCCCGTCTTACAACTATTTAGTGACCAATCAAAATTACAATGGCACTGAAAAAAGTGACTTAGGACCATTTTTCACACTTACAATAATTGCAGCATCCCCATGGTCACATGATCAAAATTTGGATGCCTGGCAACTGACAACAGTTGCAGTGTCCTGGGATCACATGATCACCTTTTGCAATCTTCTGACAAGCAAACTCAATGGGGAAACCAAATGTACTTAACAATTATGTTACTAACTAAACAACTGCAGTGATTCACTTAACAGCTGTGGAAAGAGAGGGCATAAAATGGGCAAAAACTCAATGTCTTGCTTAACAACAGAAATTCTGGGTTCAATCATGATCATAAGCTGAGGACCACCTTACAAAAATATTTATCATGTCCCTGTTTCTGTTAAGCATATCAATTAATATTGTCCTTTATTTCTTTCATATTAATGCTATAACTCTGTGGCCCTTGTGATGGATCCATTAGAATTTTTTTTTTTTTAATGTCACTCCAATATTACACACCTCAACACTGCTCGGAAGGGTTGTTGAACTATTGCACAGCAGATTTTGAAAACTGTGATATCTGCAGGAATTAAGAAAGCAAAGTCCCACTAAGTAGGAGTCCTTTTGGCAATGTTGGTCAAAGTCAAAATTTGTACAATATTTTAAAATTTTATTTAACAGTTTTTTAAAAAGTATTTTTGTCTTTTGTTCTTTTTCCTGTGTAAACGTGATATAACTAAACATATGACTCCTGAATTTTCCCACATCAAATTCTGACATTCTTTAAACATTTTGCTTTCCACGAGTGAACATTTTCATTTTGCTTTACTTTAATAATAAAATTCCACAGATTTAACAGTAATTCTTGAATTACAGCATGTATATAGCTGGCATGTTAAAAAGTATTTAGTAGTGGATGCAATTTAAAAAGAAATACACAATAAATTGGTACAGTAAATACTATACCAATAATTTATGTTGGTACAGTAACTTTTTCACTTCAATTGAAAATGCTATCATTGGGGACATTCACAGATATTTATTGGCTTGTATTTCTCTGTTGCTTTATTTTGCAGATTTCCAATGCCATATGAGAAAAGTTATTTTTATAAGTTGTTTAAAAATCAACTTGGTTAGGGGATTCTGCAAAGTACTCGTGAAGGTGAATTATTCACATAGAAAGCTGCAGCTACTCTGAAGTTTTGAACAGATGTAAAGCCTCAGCATTACATCACATCAGAAAATAGTACCTTTTCCTGAAGTTCATGCTTTAGAAAACCCAAATTGTAATTTACCAATTTTTAAAAAAGTAAAAATAACAGGGTAGGAAACTTAGAAAAGAATAATACTGCTTGATGTATAATTAGTACTCCCTGGCAGTACTCAAATTGTTTGGATTCAAGTTAATTCCCATTGAAGCCTAAAATAGATTTTCTTTTTAATCCTTTCACGTCTGAACAGGCTCTTTTGCATCCGGATCAGGCTATTTCAGATATTTTTATGTGTTTCAAGCTCAAAAACTGGCAAAATAGTTGCGGCAGCCTTTGAAACATTTTTTTTTCTTTTCATGCTAATTTGCTCATATTAAATAGAAGATAATACATTAAAAAAACTGGTTAGTAAACAAGTAAAAAGCTACTGTGTGCAATGAAATATATTCTGTTTGACAGAAGAACTCTCCTTAATAATGCTGCAATTTACAGGTATTCCTTGACTTACGACCACAATTGAGCCCAATTTTTTTGTCATTAAGTAAGACATTTGTTACGTGAGTGTTGCCCCATTTTACGACTATTCTTGTTTCAGTTGTTAAGTGAATCACCGCAGTTGTTAAATTAGTAACCTGGTTGTTAAGTGAATCTGGCTTCCCCATGGACTTTGCTGGTCAGAAGGTTGCAAAAAGGGGATCACATGATCTTGGGACACAGCAACGGTCATAAATGTGAACCAGTTGGCAAGCATCTGAATTCTGATCACAGGATCATGCAAAAGTTGTAACTGTGAAAAACGGTCATTAAGTCATTTTTTTCAGTGCAGTTGTCACCTTGAATGGTCACTGAATGAACTGTTGTAAGTCGAGAACTACCTGTACACAAATAAGCATTGGCCACAATGTTCCAGCAGTATCACTATGTTTAAAAGTATAGCACAGTATAAATTGCACATGTCTGATCCAAATCTGTCCTAAATATGCAGTATTTGCGGGGCAAATAAACCTTAGTATTGAATGCAATTTTTGTCTTCACACAGAGAATGTCTGTTTTTGCAAGTCAGAACTTACAGATAAGAAATCTTTTTTTTCTTTTTTTAATGAGTAGTATATTAGTTTGCACCCCAACACCAACCCCCACTTCCATTCCTAAGTTTCAGAGAAGGAGGAAAAATGGTTTTCATTAAATATACCTTGATAAGGAGCACTAAATCCACGGTATCGGTGGTTGCTGTCTGTTACAAAATGAAGTCTTAGCCAGTTTTTGTTGCTGATAACTGGAGCTGGGATATTCATTCCAGATAACCTGAATGAGAAAAAGACAAATAAGACAAACATATTTAACAGGATCAGAAATCCCCAGTTAGTCGCCAAGGCCACTAGCTCCTTCAAAAGGCTCCAGAAAAGCCTTGTACTCAGAAAAAAGGGGAGACTATTGTTGCATTATTTTGTATAATTTTGCAGTTCTCTAAATTGGAATGGCAAGAATGGATGCTAAGATAGGACTTTTCTATTCTTTAGGAAAGAAGTGTTAAATAAAGGGCTTAGGCTAAAGAATTGTAAATTTACTCCCAATATTGAGGTAAAGCTTTATAAAATTATAACATGTCATCTTCATCATATTCATTATCCTAGCTCAGAACTTTCAGAATTCATCAGGACACAGAAATAGAGGGACTTTACATAGTAGAGATATGTAATTTGCATTTAAAAGGACGGATAAATTAAAAGTGCATGCATGAATTTGTTAAGGTCTGACTTAAAGGGGAAAAAATCTATTAATAGCTACAAAACATGATGACTATTTAAGTTTTAGATTTATTTATTAGATTTTCATCCAGGTGTTCAAGGCAGTATACATAGTGCTCCAATTTTGTCTTCACAGAGACAACTATCCAATAGAAGAGAATATTTGTAGCTTAGAGTTGAACGGTGGAGTCCTTATTGCTCTGTGAGCTTGGTTGTTTGCTTGCAAATGTAACATCTAGTTAACATCAGAACTGAGTATGGTTCCGAGTTGGGTAATGAAATGTCTACAAGCAAACAACAAAGCTTATAAAGCACCATGAACTCCACCAAAACAACAACAACCCCCAAAAAAGTAATTGAACAAAAGTCACTCTCTGACTTTCCAAGTTCAAGGATGGGTTTGAACTTGGATATATCAGTACGCAATAATGGCTCTCTATATGATTTCTCTAAGATCAGTACTCAGTTGACTATTAAGATCAGTTACAGCGGACAATAGCAAAAAATAGCATGAAAACCATCATATCACAGCAGTTAATAAGTTGGACCTAGAAGTGTAAGTCTATTGTCTGCCATGAAAACTTTCTTTCTTTCTTTCTTTCTTTCTTTCTTTCTTTCTTTCTTTCTTTCTTTCTTTCTTTCTTTCTTTCTTTCTTTCTCTATTTATTTATTTATTTATTCTTTCTTTCTTTCTATCATATTTCAAGATTTTTCATGTCTCATATAGTGATTATAATTGATGACTTTGAGGATATTTCTCACAAACAAAAATATCTCATAAGGTTTTTGGGGGTCAGGTTATATCCTCATATACCCTTTCCTGAATTTCTAAAGATATTAAAGGATATAATCAAACAAATACAATTATTTGCATATCCGGATTGTAAGCTTTTGGGAGAAAGGGAAATGGGCTTTTATAAAATCTGAAAGTTGTGGGATCTCAACAATAATTTTCTGAGATACCAGACTACCTGTAGATCTATGTCATGAAGTTGATTGTGTTTTCTAAACATCCAACTTTTTTATTATTTCTATAATTCTTAATTATACAATTTGTATAATTGTTAAGTGAATCATTGTGAATCGCTAGCCCCAATTACTTTGCTTGTCAGAAATCAGCTGGGAAGGTCATAAATGAAATCACATAATCCCAGGATGCAATTGTATATTTTGATCACATGATCATGGATGAGAATGTTTCAATGGTCATAAATGCAAGGACTGGTCAGAAGTCACTTTTGCAGGAATGTTGTAACTTCAAACAATTGCTAAATGAATGGCTGTTAAATCCATTACTATCTCTACAGTGGTAGCAGAATAACGATAAAAAATATGCCAAGTGATGAAAATCTATTTAATAAATGAAATGCTGAACAGTGCGAAAAGATTTGCAGATCCCTGTCTGCAATAATACTAGAATTAAAATCCATCCAATAAATCTACTATTTATCAGATGTTGACAAAGCAAGAAATTTTCTTCATTGAGAATAGTGTGCAGCAGCATATTTTTAGAATTACTAGCCTCCATGGCTTTAAAATTGTATGAGACCAAATTAAGAAAGGTAGCTACATTAATAGTTAATAGCTATTAGGTGGCTATGTTTTCTATCAGACTTCTTCTGGATATTATTGGTGCCTGTTGAAGATAATGTAGTATTATTTGTTGAATATATTATTGTTGTCTATCAAAAGTTTATTCATATTGCAGAATAAGGCTCCTTCATAATAGCAGCAGTGATATCCCATGAGTACCCACCTTCTACACCACCCATGCAGAATTTCCCAACAAACAACAATCCCACGATTTTTAGCAAAACCTGGCAACATGACTTCATTGTCTTGTTATAGTCATGAGACTGCAAGACCTGATTTGAATTGATGGCACATGAATCTAGAATGGGAATATCACTACTCCTTAATTTAGCAAACAAAACTATTTTTTTAAAGCAGATTCCCTTAGAATCAGTGCAAAACTTCTAGATTTTTCTTAATATAAAAGAGAAATCAAAATATGTCACTAAACTCCTCAAAACATGTCCCCAGGTCTTAGAAGAAGTCTATATTCATTAACTGTAACTAGTATGGGATCAAATGTTGATATTAGAATGCAGACAACTTTATATGAATGAAGTTGGTATTTGGGACAGTCTTTTAGGCTCAAAAGGAGTAAGTATATATATAATGAAACTTCCTATAGAAGAGGTGAAATTTGATGAGAACACACAGTTCCTTAAAATTTCTGTGACTGATGCATGCTGATCATTTGATTGTACAGTAGTTATAACTTTATGAATTGTATTCATTAGAAATACAATATTAATTACACCTTCATTAATTATTAAAGTATTAATTAGGCACACTGAATCATAGGTTCATAGAGTTGGAAAGGGCCATTTTAGCCACTGAGTCCAACCCTCTCTTCAGAGCATGAATCCAGACTAAAATACTCCAGCAACATGACTCTGTAGCCACTGCTTGAGTGCATGCAATGAATGGAAGTCTACCTTCTCTTATGAATAACTGTTTCTACTGTCATCAGAATAGTCAATTTTTCTAATTATTTTATAGCAATAGATGTACTCAAGATCTCTTTATGAGTTAAACTAGCTATCAACAGCATATCCTTAATTCATTTTTTCCAGTTTATCCCCATATTCTTATGAGCATACTGTGTTAAATAATTCATAAAATTAAATAATAAAAATAATACAATGGAAATTTTAAAAAGAAAGAAATAAAATCAACTGTCAACTACTGACCCTATATCAAGTAACATGAATTAGTATTCTTTTTAATGTCATGATTATCATACATGGAAGATATTGCCATAATTATTGAAGAAGGCATAATATTCCGATTAATCAAAAGCTTGGATATTTTGAGACTTATATCTACAAAGACATGTATTTCTTCAAATGGAACTTTTTATCCATATTTATTAAATAATAAGTGAGGTTTTCTTTTAAGTAAATGCTAATAGGATGGTGCTATTAAATAAATAATAAAATGTGGAATAGACAGCATCACCAACAGATGGATTTGTAGCTGGCTGACAAATTGTACTCAACGAATAGTTTCTCAATGGCATTACATTCAATGGAAAGAAGTAAGCAGCTGGGTACCACAAAGTTCCGTCTTAGGCCCAGTACTCTTCAATATTTTCATAAATGACTTAGATGAGGGAATTGAAGGGGAATTCACCAAATTTGCAGATGATACCAAACTGACAGGAGTAGCCAACACCCTAGAAGACAAACTTAGGATCAAAAAGATCCTTGAATAATGGGCCCTATCCAACAAAATGAGTTTCAGTGTGGAGAAAAGCAAAGTTTTACATTTAGGCAGAAAAAATCAAAGGTACAAGTACATATTGGGCAAGACCTGGCTTAAAAAAAAATCCCTGTGAGAGGGATCTTGGAGTCCTAGTGGACAATTACTTGACTATGAGCCAGCAGTGTGCAACAGCAGCCAAAAAAACTAATACAATCCTGGGTTGTATAAACAGAGGCATAGAATCAAGAACACGCAATGTATTAGTATCGCTTGATAAAACCCTAGTAAGACCACACCTTGAGTACTGCAGCCAACTTTGGTCACATATCACAAAAAAGATGTTGAGAGTTTGGAAAAAATTCAAAGAACAACTAAGATGATCAAAGGCCTGGAGACTAAAACATACAAAAAATGGCTGCGGGACTTGGATTTGGCTAGTCTAAAGAAAAGAAGAAATAGGGGAAACATGACAGCAGTATTCCAGTATCTGAGGGGCTGTCACAAGAGGAGTGGGTCACATTGTTCACCAGAGCACCAGAGTGTAGGACAAGAAACAATGGTTGGAAACTGATCAAAGAGAGAAGCAACCTGGAATTAAGGAGAAACTTCCTGACATTCAACAGCTTGCCTCCAGAAATCGTGAGTGATCCATCACTGGAGATTTTTAAGAAGAGACTAGACAATCACCTGTCTGAGATGGTATATGTTCTCCTACTTGAGCAGGGGGATGGACTAGAAGACCTCCAAGGTCCCTTCCAGTTCTATTCTATTCTATTCTATTCTATTCTATTCTATTCTATTCTATTCTATTCTATTCAACATTTCTGACTTATGTCTATTGAATCAATTCAATCTCTTTGCACTCAAAATTAAAAGCAAAGAAGATATAAAAAAAGCTTTGACTGAAATGTTTCATATCTTGAAATTTAATCTTTAATCTCCAAATGAAGCAGTATAAACATTAAGTAGAAAATTAATTTTATACCAATGAAATATTAGTACACAAAAACTTTCAGTTAACATAAATGGGGTGGAACTCAGGTGAAAGCATGAGTAGAACAATTTCATTCTTAATACTCATTTATATTTTAGTCTGTCAATTAGGACACTTTTTTGATGTGACAGATTTGGTAATAATGCAAATTATTCTCCTTAAGCACATGATAATATTTGTCTAAACACTAACAGTTCTAATTTCTATAGTTGATTTCTTTGATATTATTTCTGTTTATGTGATATTGCAAAGTGACAGGATGTACAAAGACTTCTGGCATGAAATATTTGTTTATTCCAATTATATACTTATGTTTTCTTTTCTTGTCAATTTATTTTCCAAACAAATTAAAAGGCTGTTTCTTATTATTATAATATATTTGCAGTACAACCACAGAACATGCCATATTCTTTGAAGACATGATGTTATCCTAATTTTAAAAATAAATCTGTATTAATAATTCATATTTTATATAATGTCAAGATTGATGAAGAAAATAAATAAGCAGGCAAAGATGTTCTCTGTCTATCAATTCTTCTCTTACAATTCTATTAATATTTGAATATATCAAATAACTACCACAAGCTCAATGGAATATCGATAAATTCCTACATATGATTCTCTACATTCATTCATCTATTGTTGTCACATTGTCTTTATTCAGTGCACATTTTAATAGTCACTCCTATTCTGGAAATGTTCTCTCAGCCCTGATGAACATAGAAATCCAGTAAGCTATCTTACACCAATATTCATTTTTATTTAGCACACTCTGTCATGGTTCCGATAGATGAAACTCTTCAAAAGAACTTTGAGGCATTGTTTACCTTAAAGAATCTTTTATTCGAGAAAAAAAGTATCAGCACTACATAGTTGAAACCAGAAACTAAATTCCCCTCCCCTGGATGAAAAGTAACAAAATGCAATTCCCTGCTCCAATAAATAGTCAATAACCACATCCCCCAAATTAGCTTGAAGTGCGGGCTTTCTCCCCAGCTCTCCAGCCTGCCAAAACACTATCAGCTCTGGGCCCAATGTCCTTGGGTTCCCACAATTAAGTTATTATTGTTATGACTAGCTGGACTCTCATCCCTATTCCCCCTCCCAGCAGCAACTAATTCTAAAAGCAATAGAGAAAATGGCTGCATTTCCATCTGTTGTCAAAGCAAGAACATCCGATATTAGCAGCATTGACACACTCATTAAAATGCAATTTGTAAAGTTAAATGACAGCATATTTCTTCATAGCTTACTGGATTATAGGAAAAATGGAGGCAAATCTTTCATACTGGATACATTTAAAATCTGGTCAAGTATGTTTTGGCTGTTTGGCAACTCAGCACCTTATAACCTATTGACACCAAGGGGCAGCTGAATATAGAAGAAGAGTTAGAAATTCTCCTTGTATTCCCTTTTTATGTCTTCCTCAACCACTTCTCTGTCTTTGAGACTCCTGATCTGTTTCTTCTTTCTTGCTGCTTTATCTCGACACACAATTCTTTTCACCTCAAGTATTACCTATAACCCTGTCCTTCCCCCCAATTCTATAAGCAAACCTCTTTTTGTTAAAATGACCAAAAACTTGTTTCATGAGTCTGATTCAGGTTTGATTCCCATTTTCCAGCAACATAAAAATCACTTCCTGCAACAATAGGCAGAGAAAAGGGAAAAAAAATTGTTGGAAGCATATTTGTATTCTGTACAGCATAGCCAGCTACCTACTGAACTAAATTATGTATGGTTGGTGATCTGATTTATCAGCCTGCCAGTGTAGTTCAGAAGCAATATACCAGAAACAAACAACAAAAAAAAAGACTGCCACTATTTTAAATAGCAAAACACTATGAACCAATAAACTTCCTATTATAATAACTGACAAGTCATTCTGTCTCAGGTGTGTGTGTGTGTGTGTGTATGCATATGTACATTTTATGTGCGTGCACATGTATATGCATATGTATAAGTGCACAATATCTGTGTATGAGTAGGTGTTTGTGTGGGTGTGCATGCACGTGCCAGGTTTTCATTTGTCAAATGCTACACTTTTATCATTCTGAGCACGGATTGCTCTCCTGAGTTTTCAAACTCAGGCCTCACTTTCATGTCATAAGCATGTATCTAATAGAGATCAATCTTAGGATGAGTTAATCTCTCTAGAGAAAGCTTTATTTAAATCAAATCAGCATTGAATAGCTTAGATTAAATCCAAAACATCTGATCTGTAAATTAATTTATTTAAACACACTCCAGGGAGTAGGGCAGAAAGAAGCTTGAATGTTTTGTATTCATCCATCTCAGCTTAAATCTTGGAATGAACATATATCTGCTTTTATTTAACTGAATTATCCAATCCACTCAAAAGTTTCATTTGTTGTTGAGAAGTTCAGAGAGCTTTTATTTGATTACACAATTACTGAAAAAGAAGAATGATATATCCTGCTCCTGGTAGGTTATTTGCTGATCTAATATGCCTTAAATCTAGAGGGGACATATTTTAAGGCAACTAAAATCTAGAAGTGCACGTAAAATAAAACTTGGGACTTAAGTATTAAAGGAACATTGTTATTTGTCTCATGAAAGAAGAAAAGAGAGACCATGAAAAATAATGCAGTAATGAATCAGAACAAATAGATATTCTCAGAATGCAATTTCATATTGATTTACATGGGAATAAGCTATGCTGACCATCAGTAATGGTGTTTAAAAACTGAGTACATATTTAAAAGTGTATTCAGTGTAATTCATTAAAAGCAAATAGAAACCTGTATACTTCGAATAAAAAAGAATATAGAAATAGTCAGTGTTCAGTGGTAGTCCCTACCTCCACAAAAAAAGATTCCCCAAACTGTAGACAGTCACAATTTGAAAAAGGCTTAGTTGTATAATATTGTGCTAAAAATTGTTAACATACATTAATAGAACAAAGGTTTCCAAAATATGGAAACAATAATTATACATTGTGTATTAAGCATTAAGTCAGACACTACACAGAACATTGTATCAATTCTAAGTGCTCTTTAAGAAAGTCCAGTGGCAAAATTTTGGAAGCGAGGAGGAATTAGTTGAAAGACAGGCAAGAGAAGAAGGTGAGATCCTGCCACAGGAATTACAAATTAAAGATAAGGGAACTAGGAGAGGTGATGATATAGAGATTGAAAAAGACAATGGGAAATATGACGAGGATAGACTTAAAGCAATTAAAGAGGTTAGATCGACAAGGATGCCAGTGGAAAGAGAAGTACAAGCTAAAGAGTCTAGACCGACAATAGTAACAAGATCCAAATATAGATAAAGAGACAAAAGAAGGAATTGAGATTATATCCCTTAACGTTAATGGTTTTAACTCCCCATTAAAGAGGAAAAAATTCTTAAATAAACTGGGCAAGATGAATTTGGACATAATAATTCTACAAGAAGTTCATATAAAAAAACAGCATCAACATTTATTAAACTGCCCCAAGCTGGGGAATATGTTTGCAGCGCTCTCACAACAAAAAAAAGCAGGAGTAGTAGCATATATTAATGAAGAAATTCTAACAAAACATATTTATAATGATGAAGATGGTAGAATCTTAATAATAGAAGCAATTTTGAACAAAATAAAAATAGCTCTTGTGGGAATCTATACTCCCAATGAAGGTCAGAAACAATTCTATAAAAAACTACATAGAATTATTAATGAGTTTGAATATGATAACATTTGCATAATGGGAGATTTCAATGCAATCAAGGATAGACAATTCGATTATAAAAGTGATAAGACTAGAAAAGGAATTAGACCAACATTACCTACTACTTTCCTAGAAATGGTGGAGGAGTTTAACATTCAGGATATTTGGAGGGAGAGGAATACAGGGAAAAAGCAGTATATGTATTTTTCGGGGCAACATCTCTCATGGTCCAGGATTGATATGGCGTGGTTGTCAACAGACCTAAATTCGGAAGTGGAAGATGTCATAATTGACACAAATTTGTGGGCTGACCACAACCCAATTAGAATTAAATGGAGAGGGCAAAAGAAAATAAGGAGGTGGACTCTGAAAAGAGCAATTTTAAACCACAAAGAATTTAAATTGAAATTGGAAGATCAAATGGGCCTACTTTTCCAGATGAATAAAAAAGAAGATACAAATTGCCAAAACTTATGGGATACAGCCAAAGCCTACATGAGAAATGTCCCAACTGCTTATATGGCTAGGGAAAATAAAATAAAAATACAGCGACAAAGAAATCTTGAAGAACTTAGCAAGGGTTGAGGAAAACTTACAAAACGAACCACAAAGGCGTGACCTGAAACAACAAATAGATTTAATTAAACACAAGATGAATATCATTGAAAAGAAAGAACTGGGGCAACAAATAAAACATACCAAACAATTTTTTTTTGAAAACGCCAATAGATGGTTGGCCTACAGAATAAAGAAACATAACAACAAAAAGAGGATTAGCAAATTACACAATGAAAAAAGGAGAGATGGTATATCAGAATGAAAAGAAGAAAATGGTGGCCTATGAGTTTTATAAGAAATTGTAAAGATGTAGAATGGAAAAATAATGATGATATACTAAAATACTTGCAATTAGCTGATCTACTGAAAGTTCCAGAAGAGATTAAAAATATGTTAAACAAAAAGATAACACCTTTGGAACTATGTGAGGCAATTAAAAAACAAACAAACAAAAAAAAAAACAATGAAGCCCAAGGTCCAGATGGTTTACCAATAGAAATATACAAAATTATGCAAGAATCTCTAAGTCCAATATTAATATATCTATTTAACGAGGTTCTGAAGAATGCGAAAATTCTGACCTCATGGGAAGAAGCAACTATCACTTTGATCCCCAAGGATAATTCAGATTTGGCATTCATTAAAAACTATAGGCCCATTTCACTATTAAATTCGGACTATAAAATTTTCATGGCCATAATGGCTAAATGTCTTGAAAGATTCTTAGTAAAATTCATACATATAGATCAAAATGGTTTTCTACCCAAAAGATACATAAGAAATAATGTCAGGGTAATATTGGACGTATTGGAATATTATGAAGCTCACAATGAAAAACAAATGGGACTAATCTTTCTCAATGCACAAAAAGCATTCGACAATGTGAAATGGGATTTTATGTTTAAGCAATTGGAATACATGTATTTTGGGGAGAATTTCATAAACATGTTCAAAGCAATTTATTCCAAACAGGTAGCTAAAGTGATAATTAATGGAGAAACTACTAAAAGTTTTCAAATCCAAAAAGATACAAGGCAAGGTTGTCCGTTATCTCCACTATTGTTTATATTATCCCTGGAGGTACTAAACAGAATGATTTGGAAAGTTGAGCAGATTAAAGGTTTAGAGATCAAGAGAGAAATTTTCAAATTGCAAGCCTTTGCTGACGATCTTGTTTTTATAATGGAAGAGCCATTACAATCAGGAATAAGGCTAATGGAAGTACTGGGTGAATATGGTAAAATGGCAGGCCTAAATAAGGAAAAAACTAAAATGCTTGTGAAGAATATGATTAGAACACAGAAAAATGAACTAGCCGATAGATTAGGCATTCAAATCACAAAGAAAATAAGATACTTAGGGATACAATTAACAGCTAGGTGTGTGACAATTAAGAGACAATTATGATAAATTAATGAAACAGATTAAAACAGACTTGGATACCTGGACAAACCTTCAGCTCTCTTTTATGTATAGAATTACCGTAATCAAAATGAACGTATTACCTAAAATATTATTTCTATTTTAATGTATACCAATTAAATTAGAAAAGGAATTCTTTCGAAATTAAAACCAACCCATACTTAAATTCATTTGGCAAGGAAAAAAAAGCAAGGATTAAATTAAAATTATTACAGGATGCTAAGGAAAGGGGGGGTCTCGGCCTGCCTGACCTGGAAAAATACTATCAATCTACAATCTTACAATGGGTGCGGGATTGGATTCGACTAGAAAACCGGAGATTATTAAAATTGGAAGGTCATGACATGCAGACTGGATGGCATGCTATGTTATGGGACGAGAAACAAAAAGTTCACCAGTACTTCCAGAGGCACTATATCAGACGGGTGTTAATGTTAATAGATGTATGGACCAAAATCCAGCAACAGAATTATAGGCAAGTTCTCAATTGGATTTCAACATTAGAAGTGTATATACACCCAAGGTTTATCCAATTAGGGAATGTGATAACTTATAAAAACATATTAGACGAGAGAGTAGAATTAAAATCGACGAAAAATCTTCAAGATGCAGGGATAGAATTAGAATGGTCCAACTACAAGTAAGATATAGGAAAGACAAAAAAGAGTGGGGTATAAAAATAAAACCGACAACTAGACAAAATATTATTAAGATCCGAGGATAAAATGATTAAAAAATATATCACTTTCTTTTAGATCAGGCAATGTATGAAGAATAGGTCAAGGAGACTATGCTAATTTGGACTAGGGATTTTGGTTTCAGTATCGATCTGCATATTTGGCAGGAATTGTGGGAAAGAAATAGGAAACCACTTTAGCTACCTCGTACAAGGAAAATCTCTACAAGATGTTTTATAGATGGCACTTCCCACCCGTAAGACTAGCCAAAATGGGTCTAAATATCTCACCTTTATGCTGGAAATGTAAAACAGCAATAGGATCATATTATTATATGTGGTGGGAATGCCCAAAGGCCTGTGAATATTGGAATAGGATACGAAGATGGCTGAAAGGTATATTAATGTTGGACTTAGAGTTAAAACCTGAACTTTTCCTGTTGGGAATAACTACGGAGAAATACAATAAGGGAACAATCTATTTGCTGTTATATGTCTTGACTGCAGCTAGGCTTGCGTTCGCACAAAAATGGAAGAACTAAGAAATTCCCACAGAGGAAGAGACACTATATAAAATATTATCATGTGTGGAAATGGACAGGCTCACAATGGTATTGAAAGACAAATGTAGATCAGTTTATATACAACCTGGGATAAATTTTACTGCTGGAGGGATTCGAGTAGGACGGTTGGGATTATAGCCTAGTATTAAGATAGAAATATATGTAATTTTACAATAAGTATTGTATATAAAATTTAGATGTATATTCAGAGATGAAGAACCGATTATAAAATGTGGAATAATTTGATAAGAATGTATATACTGGAATGTCACGTTATATCCAATGTTTTTTTTTAATTGTATTATAAATAAAATTTTGTTTTCTTTGTTTGGGGGAAAGGAGTGAAGTTTGCTCTCTGCAAACCAATTTACTTCTAGCACAGATGATGTTACCTAGCTAGGCAATGAAATGTCAGGAAAAAAACACCCAAGTTTAAAGCACCAAAGATCCCTCACAGTTCAATCCTGAACTACAAATATTCTCTTCTATCTTTCTACAATGGATATAAGTCTTGGATCCTGCAACTTTGAAGGAACTGAGATATACAGCATACAAAGTGTATATGAAGAGATATTTCAGGAGAGGATATTGATTCACTGTGCTAAAATGAAGGATTTCAGAACCCAAAAATGGGAGTAGCAATGGGATACGCTAGCATCTCTGTCCCTACTTAAAAACTTGGTTAGTGAAGTGCCTATCTGGGAAAGATACAATAAATAGTTGGAGAAATTCACACATATAGTTTTGTTTTCAAGCGCTCATTATGGAATGGTACATGTAAAACTATTACATTAAAAAAAATTAAAAAAAATCAAACATGATTTGCCAATAAAAAGCAAAAAAAAACCCAAAAAAAACCTAAATAATCCAAGCAGGCTGAGAGAGAGGAACAGTCTCAAGGTTATCCAACTAGCTTTGTGCCTAAGACAAGACTAGAACTCAGTCTCCTGATTCTTTTAGCTTGGTACCTTTGTGCAGGACATAGAAAAATGATAAAAAATAATAAATAAATTTGACAAATTTAAGGCAAGTGATAAGGAAAAAATACACATTTTAATGTATTTATTTATGTTATACCCCCCTTTATTATTTTAATAAATAACCTAAGGCAGTGCATACTACTCCTACTCCTACTCCTCTTCCTCCTATTTTTCACACAATAACAACCCTGTGAGGTGGATTGGGCTGAGAGAATATGATTGATCCAAGGTCACCCAGGTGACTTTCATGCCTAAGGCGGTACTAAATTCTCCTGGCTTCCAGTTCATCCTTTAGCTACTAGTCTCAAACTGGTCTCATTTCTGCCCTTTATTTATAGCAGCTTCATTAATTAAAGTATAGTTCGCCACACTTTTCTGTTTTCAAATATATATGTTTTATCTTTCTCTCGCTCACTCACTCGCTCTCTCTACACACACACACACAGCCACAAATGCAGAGATACACAAAAGCAAAATTGCCTTTTGCTATTTAAACTTCCTACTTTACTCTTTTCAAGGATCTCATCAAGTGATTCAGTTATGACTTTCTCATTTTCCATTCTTCCTGACATGATTATTCTTCCTCTCTATATTTATTTTACCATTTGATCATCATTCATTTTTTTTCTCATTCACATTTTAAAATACTTTTTCAGTGCCACTCACTTTTTATATTCAATCCACATTCATTCAACCCTTATTCATTCTTAACTTTATCATGTTTTATAGTCCACTTCTTAAGTAACTCTGTATTCAACTTACTTTTATGTTTCTCCTGACATATCCATAAAACACTTCTTAATAAAATAGAAAAAGAATTGTCTTGAGTTTTAGCCATACAAAGCCACAGGCACGGTACATATCCTCTGAGAATGGTAAGGACAGAGCTGCTAATAAGGACAGTATGATCATTCTCTAATAAGAAAGAGAATCAGAGAAGAAGGAAGCAGAAATAATGTGAATCTTGCTGAACTGTTATTGTGAATTATTGATTCTTCCTTTGGGATGAGAGATAGAGGAGGAATCAGAGTGGGTAAATGAGGCAATCCCTCTACTGGCAAGTGGGAGTGGTAAGGTAGGGTATCTGTAACTGTGAGTTATGGTGAGTAAGGTTTTGAATGTGAGTGAGGGAGCCAGTAGGAGTGTCTTGTAGTTTGTGTGAATGTATGGAGGAACTGGTAGTTGGGATCTGGTGACTCTACAGTGTTTCAAAGTGCTCCCGTGATAGTGATTAGTAAGGACAATGGGAAGTTTCTGACCTTGGTCTTGGAAGATTTGGTTTTTGGGAATGTGGCTGCCATTGGCGAGGGGGGGGGGGAGGAATGGAAGCAGACCAGGACCCATTGCCTTGTACCTATTACATATTTCAGCTTTCTCTCCTGGTAACCTATCAGCAGAACTTCAGCTGCCCTAGAATTTATTCTGCTATTGAATGTCAGGTTGGTATATAATAAGATCTATCTTATTAGTGATTTAATCATTAATGAGAAGGCTGATCTGGTTTGTATTACTAAATCCTGGCTAGGTCAAGAAGGGACACAGCCCTTTTAGAAATAGAGCCAGCACACTTTTAGGTATGGTATTAGCCAAGATTCTTGGGCAGAGATTGAGTATGGCAATTATCATCTAGGAGACTCTTGCAACTTTGAGGGGCACTGCACCACTGATCCCAGATGTAAGACCCTCTTCATTAAATTGGCTCTAGGGATTAGTTAGGATTGATGCTGTAGTACCAGCCTCCCTGCTGTGTGTGTGCATGCACAGACACACACCCATAGTATTTTATTGATTGTTGTATGCCTACCAGTGGATTGTTTTATGCCTCTTTTTCAGAAATGAGTAACTAAATAAATGGAGTGAGAAAGAAAGAAAGAAACTTAAGCAATACATTCATTTTTATATAGATATTTAAATATTGATGAATTAAGTTATTCCAATTAGGTAACTGTTTATGTCCATAGTTTCTTCTTTCCCACAAATCTATTCCAGAAGATGAAATCATTGGAGATTAAAGTAGGAGGGAGAGGAAAGGAGAGGAGAGGAGAGGAAATATTGCATGAATGAAGATAATTCCAGTGCTGAAATTTTAACTGTGAATGATATTTATATTATACAAAAATAAGGATTTTCAAATGAAATAATTCTGGCTACTGCAATATAGTGTCTGATGATTCTTCTATGAGTCTGGCATATATTTCATCCCATTCTTTGCTATTCATATTTAAAACATAGATTCAAAGACTAGCATCCTTTTAAAAAGAGAAAATAATACCAGAAGAAAACAAGAAGGAGGGAGGGACAGATAGACAGAGAGACACATACAGAGAGAAACTGGCTCTATAATGCTGTTGCTTCTCTATATATTTTGTTGTAATAAACTGGTATTTACAATGGTAAACAGAACATTAAGCTATGAAAATTCCTTCTAAGTTATCACCAGAACAAAAGAAATGACAGAACTGATAATATTAAATTGTGGATAAATCTCTATTTATGTATACAAATTTATTCCTTCTTTCCTCTATTATTTCATGTATTACCAAATATAATTTATGATGACTTAGTTGGAAATATTTCTCTTACAAGTGCCAAGAAACTCACTCATGGAATAGTTATATAAACATAAAATACTGTGATATACTGTCCACATCTACTCATTTAGCTCAGAATCGCTATAATATAATAATATAAACAATACATCTAATATAATAAATGTTGTAATATAACATGATATAATAATATAATATCTTTCCCTCTCTTTTTTAAACTGCATCTTTAGTTTCCTCAGATTCTTAAATACAGAGGGAGCAGAGAAGAGACAGAAAGGAAATAAGTATAATTACAAAGCAAATACGTTAGCGTCATCCAGAAGTTTCTTTAGGCTGATTGATTGATTGATTGACTGATTGATTATGTTTAATCAAGTTTAAGCAAGGGGTTGGACTGGAAGACCTCCAAGGTCCCTTCCAACTCTGTTATTCCAGTGGTTCTCAACCTTTTTAATGCCGCGACCCCCAACTGGTTGTAAGCCGAGGACTACTCAACCGGTCGTAAGTTGAGGACTACTCAACTGGTGCAGTACCGTTTGCAGAATGGGACTTTTGGCGGGCTCAGCAGGGCAGAGACAGCCTGGACAATTCCTATTGGTTTTTGAAAGCCAATAGAATTAGACTCTATTCAAGAGAGTCTATTCTATTGGCTTTCAAAAGCCAATAGAATAAAAGGGAGTAGCACAGCTATGGAAAAGGGGGAAAAAATGGCGGACTGCATTGTTTGGCGACCCCCGGGAAATGGTTGTTCGACCCCAAATGGGGTCCCGACCCATAGGTTGAGAACCACTGTTCTATTCTATTCTATTCTATTCTATTCTATTCTATTCTATTCTATTCTATTCTATTCTATTCTATTCTATGTTAGAATTAACTCTTTGAGATTACTATCTTTTCCACAATGATCTGATCCCAACCTGATCCTCCATGACTTCCAACTGTGCACTTATCGTCACTGTAATTTAGTCCATTCATCTTCTAGGGTTTTTTTATACAATGTGTCCAAAGTGGGATAATTTGAGCTTGATCATTTGTGCCTTGAGTAGATCTCTGAGTTAATGACCCATTGTTTCTTTTATTGGCTGTGTATGGTATTCTCATATATGTCTCCAACAGTCCAAAGCATTAATACTCATTATATCCTGCTTTTCAGTTACATATAATGTTACAGAGAAACCCACTGTAAATATAGACAGGTCCATCCTGGCAGCCTTTAAAACATGAAGGTTAGAAGGTAGGGAAACAATTTAGGATAACAAAGACTAATCTGGGAAGCCTCTGTGAAGCAATCTAACTAGTTTCCACTTTGATAAATTGGTATTATTGTGAGTGCCCATGCCTTCACAGAAGCTATTTTATCCATATATTTTTTTCAATGTGCCTGGACACATTGTGTGAATTACTTTAGGTAGCCGAAGAAGACATGTTTGGATTGTTGCTGTTGTTTTTTTTTCTTTGACTAGCAAATCACCAAATATATCACAACATAATTTTCCATATTCTTGGAGTTCCAAACTTCTTTGCTACATAATTCAGGATCTCCATTTTCTCATCTTTGAATATTAATAATGATGGCTTTGGCCTTACACTACTCCATTATGTATATTTTCTTTTTCCTATGGGCATGCTGTAGATTCAATAGATTATTAAATATTGCTTGAGTCAGAAGGCTATTTTTGTATAGATCATATGGATTGACAATTAAAAACTTAAAATCCATTAGTACTAGGCACGTGTTAAAAAGCACAAACATAAAACGTATTGTTTTGTAAATGTAAGAAATATTTTTGGCACCTTCACAAATAAGTGGGCAGAATTATTTACAACTGAGTTGAAATAAAATGTAAGCTAACTTTAAAACAGTTTTTATTAGCATAACATATTTGACAGCAATAAAACAGATGAAATTAATGCATAGTAATTTTCTTCTATCATTCTTTTTTGTTGTTTGTTTGCTTTGTTTTTATGTGAAAGGAGCACTTTGGCTATACATATCACTGCAAATTATGCATTCTATTTTGTGGTTTAAGTACTTGGTGGTTATTTAAAACCTGTGCTGCCTTACTTCTTCCCTCATAGAAATACTGATGAATATTCACTGTTCTCCAATACTGATAGCAGCATGAGCAGGCAAGTTTCCAGACTGGCTTCAGTTCTGAAACTTCAAATTGTTTGACAGATGTAAGGAATTACTGTATATATCCTCCTACCTCACCACCTCAATCCCCACTCCCCACTGTTCAGGCTAGTCCTTAGATAGACAAACAGCCTCAGAGAACTCATAATAAAGATGTTTTGTGTAGAATTTTGTCTATAGAAAGTGAATAGGTAGACAATGTTGGAAGTAAGGGTGTACAATGTTTGTCTTCCTGCCTGAGGAATTATAATGCAACATTTGCAAACATATGTTCTTAGTGGAAGGCAAAGTAAAATAGTTTTAGGAGTTTGTGCATTGCAATGAATCAAGGAAAATGAGAATTTCTTGGACAGGACAGTTAAAATTTTCCAAAGATACAGAAGAGCGAAGAGAATGCTAGAGAAAAAGAAAAACAATCTTCCCTTTAAGGACAATGCAAGGAAGTATGTGATCCATAAAAGCAGAGCGATTAAATGACACAGTGCCAGCAGAACTCAGGAACCAAAATTAGTCTTGGTCTCTCCAAAGACAATGAATAGCTGTCTAAGTGAAATTTGCTACTGACACTATCATAGTCCTTGAAGAAATCCAAGAAGCATCTTAAGAAAAAACAGTTGTGACATGATGGTAAATGTTACGCTGCTGAAAGGAACTGAAGCATCTGTGTACAGACTCAATAAGACCTTGAAGAATATGTATTGCCTCCAGATAACAACAAAGAGATTACCAAAATTATCCAAACTGACCATAACTATACTTAGTTCATGTGGAGATGAATATTATATCCAGAAAAGAACCTGGAAGAATATTTGAATACTAAAAGACATTGGGTAAGGGAGTGAAGGAATTGGGAATATATTTGCAGCTTGGATGAAGGAGATGGATCAAAATAAAAAAAATAATATTTTCAGTTAGGAGATTACACTATTAATAACTCAGGCTACGAAAAACAAAGAATAAATGACATTGCTTTTATATAATTACAGTATATGGTTTCCTATAGTTAGGAAAGAGCTGTGATGGCACAGTGGTTAGAATGCAAAATTGCAAGCTAATTCTACTGACTGCTGACTGCCAGCAGTTCGACAGTTTGAGTTTCACCGTTCAAGATTGACTCAGCCTTCCATCCTTCTGTAAAATGAGGAGCCAGATTGTTGGGGGTAATATGCTGACTCTGTAAACCGCTTAGAGCGGGCAGTTTAGAGAGGGCTGTAAAGCACAGTGAAACAATGCAATTAATGACTGAATAATATCAATTGCATAACCTTGCACTTGTCAGTTTTTACTCCAACCACTGATGCAAAATCAATTTTATGGTAGAGAACCAGAAGAACTTTGAAATGGACTTAAAGAAGTCATTGAGGATAAATGTAAAAAGTGACTGACAAATATGGAGAAATAGAAGAAAACAAACTGGATGTCAGAAGAAACATGGACCACAGACTAGCACTTGGTATAGCAGTCATGAAAGCCTTAGAAAAGGTATTCAGATGCCGTGATGTGTCTATACCTACAAAGATCAAAATAGTGCAAGCAATGGTATTGCTTATAATACTCTATAGAAGTGAAAGTGGAACAACAAAGAAGCGAAGAAGAAAGAATACTGATATTTTTGAAGATTTCAAAATGTGTTCCCAAAATAAAAAAGATAGCTTAAAAATTATTTTGGGATACTCCCATATAATATATAAAGCACTATATAGGAGACTGGTTTGAATCTTTAGAACAGGGGTCCCCAACCCCCAGTCTGTAGACTGGCATCAGTCTGCACATGCCAGAAACCGGGCCACACAAACAAGTGAAGCCCCATCCACGGGATGCAGGCAGCATGAAAAATCACACACCCTCCAGTCCATGGAAAAATCTGTCTCCATGGAACTGGTCCCTGGTGCCCAAAAGGTTGGGGGACCTCTGCTTTAAAGTACCAGTTTTAATAAAATTTTAATAAAGACAGTGCTTGTCATCTAATTAATTCAGTTAACGTGAGCTGGCTGTCATAGCAAGATTTATGTATGGATCAAAATGGGCTTTGTGGTAACTCAGATATCTAAAGTGGCTACTCCAAATTATGACCCTATTATTGTATATGTTTCTGACATAATTTCAATACCATTATATATAAATGTTAACATCTCATTTGAATAGCTCGGTCTGGCAGACTTTTCAGCCTAGATTGACAGTAAAATAGGAACAATGACAAAAATGAGGTCAGGATAAATAGCAAGCTTTGTTTTAGAGTTCTTACACAATCTTTTATCCAAACTACTCAAGAAAGAAAGGTTTATTATTTAGTAGTATGGAAATGATATTAAAGAATTTTATTTTTATATTGGAATAGAATAGCTCTTCAAAATGCAATATTATCTACAACAAACTTTGTAATCCTGCATTTAGCTTTAAAAGGATTTTACAAGATCAGTTCTATCTAAAGTAAAACAACATATAAGCTTTTTTTGACAGAGTATTCTTTGCATATATAAGCAATTAGAAGTTGAATTTCAATACTATTCTAAAGGGATAAAATATTAACATAATATATCTAGTTAAGAAATCTGAGCTAATTAAATCTGTAGATTTATTTTTTCCCCTAACATATGGTGAGGTGCTTTTGCATAACAAAATACATCGATCTCATCCCACAATATGAATGACAAGCTTAGGATAGAGTGTTCCTTCAATCTTCAACTTCAAATTAGCCATTATAAAAAATAACATTTTAATGCTATGTTATAATTTATAGAATGTAATTGGAAAACAAAACTGTTTTGACCTGTATATATTTACCCATCTCATTTATCTAAACATCTTCCATCCTTAAAAAAAAGAAGAAGAAAACAAAACAACATGTTTTTCAAGTATGGGATAAAGTCACCAAATTGCTATACAAAAGACAAATGATGTATATTATTATTTTTTAAATCCTACTAATGACTGGAGTAAATTAGGCTTTTAAAATAATTAGGCTACAGATATGTCTAAACAGTGTAATTGTGTGAGAAATCATTGACAAATCTGAATCTTTTCACCATGGATAATTGACTCACTTAAGTGGTGATGTGAATAATCATAGTATAGCAGTTATTAAAACTGAAACTATGCATAGTACCTTGGATCTTAAGAGAAACTGAAGCATCTGTGGCTTTTTAAATATTATTTGAGGTTGTCATCCCAGACTACTGACTGTGATGATAACTGGAATACCAAATCCAGCTGGAGAAGTACAGCTTTTATTTAATTATTTTATTCAATTTCTATAGCTGCCCATCTCAGTCCAATTGCTGTGGGGCAATGAACAGTATCACAATTAAAAGTACAAAAACACAAATAAGCTTCCTTTTCCCATCTAAATAATTGATGGCATTGGAATTGTCTCCTGTCAAATCTAACTGAGTATATTGAGTGTCTTCAATTTATTTCAACTTACGGTTTTCAGACATAATTTCACAAATGCATATTCACTGCATAGCAGTACAGATAAAAAATTACAGATCAAACATTAGTAATACCTAACATCATCTCACTGTCAAACTCCATGTAGCTCCCAAACCAAAGAAGCTAGAAACATACAAGTTTCAGAAAGGTATCTTTAATACTAGCCTGAGGTAAAAACATAACCATGAAAACTGTAAGAGTAAATCCCCAGTCAGACTCATGGTGAGTTGTTTAAAGCAAATACTTTATTCCTAATATTCTTACTTCAGGACTGGATTGATTCTTCTCACCTAAACTGCACTTGTCTTCGCTTCCAGTGCAATATTTCCATTAGAAAGAACTCAATGAAATTCATTACATTTTGAGAAATAAGAAAGCTATCTTATCATTGCTTTTCCTAGCCTAATATGACCCGCTTCAGCTGGTCCTTTGAGAGCAAAGAACTGATCTGTGCAACTGATTTTGTCGAAATGACAAGCAAAGCCAACTAAGTCACAGTTTAGTACTAGATATCTAATTTATTTATTTATTTTGTTTTAGAATATGGTGTACATTAGCCAGGCAAATTTACAATGTTTTATATCGCCGAGTAGTTCTGGCAACCTAACATTGTCAGTTCATTTTGTTAACGTATGGTTAATATTAAAATATACCACAGGGGGCAAACTAGCGGAATACTCATTAGCAGTATCCAGGAGATATCAAGTCATCTAGGTTTTCTTCCACCAATCTCGCCTCGCATATGGAGAGGTCCAACATTGGGTCCCCTTTCCATAGGGAAAGCTGCTAGCTCTTCCCAACTAAGTGGTATCTATTTATTTGCTGGCATTTTTATATGCTTTTGAACTGCTAGATGGGCAGGAACTAGGGTCAAATGATGGGAGTTCACTCTGCAATGCGGTATCATGGACTTGAATTGCCAGAGTGCCAACCATCTGTAGCCAAGAGTGCCGATCATTAAAACCAGTGTGCCACCACACCCCCTTAGTAGATTCCTAATAGCATTTTCTATAAAAAATAAAATGGATGTGTAACATGCATGAAGGTTTTTGTAATTCTGATTAGTAAGTATTGGTACATGTATATTTCATTAGTTTTTTTCATTAGGTACTTATGTTTTTGCAGTCTCTGCCAAAATGTGGGTCCTATTGAATGAGACTTCCAGATTTTGAATTTAGGTTATGATACAGTATACATAACAACTGAGCAAATAAGATTAAAGAAACATGGCCTACATTTATCAAACAATTCAATTAATTAATCAACAATACTGTATTGTTCAAAAATTAACTTTCATTTCACTAGTCAGTCAATTTCATTTATGCCATTGTTCCACAGAAGATAAATATCTTAGTTCCGTACCAAAGAATAATATCTACTTGCAAATTAATCCTGCAGTAAGGCCTTATTCGAAATAGCAAGAATATTCCTGGTAATGATAGGATGTCATAAATATTATGCAGTTTCCCAGAAGAGATACATAAACAGTTTCCTTCCAAGTGTCATTTTATACTGATTTTGTATCCTTACACACTTTAAATGAAATTCTTCATGGCAATAATTTTATTATCTATTAATAGAGTACAAGAAATGTTGACTGTATAACTAATTCAATATATGTTATTTTCATTATACATTAAAAATCTTATTAAAAGTACTTTGATAGGGTACTTTGAAAAGCAAATTATACTTTTGAGATGTACCCACCATCATTTCCTGTTCTTCTATATTTGGTAAATATAGCATAAACAACTGATAACATCAGATTTCACATGAATTAAAAAGTGAAACCAATGGCAATCAGATCATAATAACTATACATTTCTAATGCTTTAGAAAGCATGGGTAAAAGAAAAAAAATCAAAATGAAAGTCTTTGTTATCCATCTAATATGAAAAAATAGTAAAAATACAAGGGCTTATCAGAATATACAAGGGCTTATTAGATTAAAGGGCTTATCAGAGTATAATGTTACCATTAAATATACAGTATATATTTATATATATTTAATAGTAACATTATACTCTGATAAGCCCTTTAATCAGTAGATATACATGCAAAATAATAAAATGTAACTGATTCATATTATACAAAACACAACTGAGGGAATTAGGCACAAATTTGAAATTTGCAAAATTATACAAACCCAATCACTATCAATACTTGTTAAATTGAAATTGATTTCCAAATTCCTAGGCTAGGTAGACAAGAAACTATTAGCATATCTATGCTGCACATCAAGTATAAACTACATAGGAAGTGTAGAAAAGACTTGTAACCTTACTACTTTTCTTTGATCATTATAATTTCATTTTTTAAAAAAAAATGTGCATTTGCTATCTTGGAGAAGCATTAAAATATGCAAACTCAATCTAATTAATAGCAATTAATTACATTTTAGACAACAGCTGGAATATTTATCTAGCATATGGTCCTGATAAATATGGAATATTTATCTAGTATAATTGAGTTGATTAAGCTGGTGGACAGAATTTCAGCTCACTCATAGAACTAAAGCTGATCACAGATTTTCAGAGCAGTCCAACATTAGTAGCATCTTTTACTGACCAGATCATTCAAACTAGCAGCCATGGAGTTTCCCCAAACATAGTTGCTAAGCAGTCTGTCTGTCCATCTATCTGTCTACCTACCTATCTATCCATCCATCTATACATACATACATTCATACATACATAGATACACATACACACAGAGATCAATCTATTATCCCTCTTGCAAATAGTGAATTAGATAGAGCTATTTAGGAAGATGTTATAAATAATAATTAAACCTTTATCACAGCTGGATGCTCACAGACAAATGTAAAAAAAGAAGTAATTTTTTTAGTGAACTCTAAAATAAATTTACAAGAGCATATCCAGTCCAAAAACTCTTCAGTAAACTGAAGCAAACGTAAAACTTCAGTAAACTGAAGCAAACGTAAAACTAAACTTAACAAACTTCACTAAACTTCAACAAACAGCTTCAAGTAGGATTCAATTATACAATTCCAACTATAGGTAATCCTTGATTTACAATAATTTGTCTGTCAACAGTTTGAAGTATTAACAGCATTGAAAAAACAGCACCTGACTAGTTCTCAC